>NW_022437316.1:0-4254 GCF_009761245.1 Sapajus apella
AAAAAAAAAAAAAAAAAAAAAAAAATAGTAGTATGTTCTTAGGTTATGGGGTGAGACAGTTGGGGGGGGTTGGAAAGTTTGCTTTGGCAATGTCTGTTAGAAGTTTACAGATGCAGGCTGGGTGCAGTGGCGCACACCTGTAACCCGAGCACTTTGGGAGGCTCAGGTGGGTGGATCACCTGAGGTTAGGAGTTTGAGGCTAGCCTGGCCAACATGGCAAAACCCTGTCTCTACTAAAAATACAAAAATGAGCCGGGTGTGGTGGCACAGGCCTATAGTCCCAGCTACTCAGGAGGCTGAGGTGGGAGGATCACTTGAGCCTGGGAGGCAGAGGTTGGAGTGAACCGAGATTGTGCCACTGCACTCCAGGCTGGGTGACAGAGTGAGAGCTTGTCTCAAAAAGAAAAAAAAAAGTTTACAGTTGCATATCCTATGACCCAGCACTTCTCAGTGTCTACCCTAGAGCAGCAGAATTGCTCAGAGAACTCTTTAATACATAGATTCCTGGTCTTAGCCTCTAGACTCTAGGGTGTCTAATTCAGTGAGTGTGTGTTAGAGCTGGAGCATTTGCATTTTTAACAAGCTCCCAGATGATGGTGTATTTTCATAATGAAAACTTGGAAACTGAATGTTCCAATACAGGGAAAATGGCTAAATAAACAGTGATATAGCCACAGTATGAAATACTGTGTGGCAGTCAAAAACAGTGTCGTAACTCTGGATAGTTCCTTGGCATAAAACTTCATTTGGGTGTAATAATTTATCCAAGGCTAGAAGAATCTAAATCAAGAAAGCTGAAACTCTCTTAGGCTCTCACTTGTAGTTTTCTAAGTTTATCAGTATGACCCACACTCTGTATCTGTATTGCCGCTTTTTTTTTTTAGATGGAATCTCGCTGTGTCGCCCAGTCTGGAGTGCAGTGGCGCAATCTTGGCTCACTGCGATTCTCCTGCCTCAGCCTCCCGAGTAGCTGAGACTACAGGCACCCACCACCATGGCCAGCTACCTTTTGTATTTTTATTAGAGACAGGGTTTCACCATATTGGCTAAGCTGGTCTCGAACTCCTGACCTCAGGTGATCTGCCTGCCTCGGCCTCCCGAGTAGCTGGGACTACAGGCGTGTGCCACTGCACCTGGCTAATTTTGTATTTTTAGTAGAGACGGGGTTTTACTATGTTGGCCAGACTGGTCTTGAACTGCTGACCTTGTGATCCGCCTGGCCCTATATTGCCTCTCCAGTAATAGTACTTTTCTTTATTTCAACAGAGAAACTCAATATTAAGTTTGTGACGGCTGAGGCTAGAACTGGACTGCTGTCTTTTGAGGAGAGCCAGAGAATTAAGAAGCTCCATGAAGAAAACAAACAGTTCTTGTGTATACCAAGGAGGTGAGTTGAAGAAGAATTTAGAATGCCACAAAACATACAAGACCACTAAGTATTCATTCTTTTTCTTAGCTGCCATGATTAGATCCAAATTCCCTATTTTGTTCTGGTTACTTCTGTGAGGAATTTTTTTCCTTCTATGATTGTTTCAGACCAAACTGGGACAAAAAAACTAGCCCAGAAGAACTCAAACAGGCAGAGAAAGATAACTTTCTAGAATGGAGGCGTCAGCTTGTCCGGTGAGTATTATAGACTCTGTGAATACTTACCTTACCTTGAAATCCTGAGTCCAGACACTTGGCGTGCATGTGTGGCCATTTGCATTTTGAAGTTTTGATTCTTTTAAAAAGGAAATGGTAGCATTCTACTAACAAGTGCATATAGAAGTGTGTGCAAAAACATGCTAGGTGCCCATGCATCCTTGCACAGAGATAGTGAGCTGGTTACTCTGTTCAGTTCCTGGCCTTTTCTTTCATTCCCTTCTTTGGCCATTGGGCACCCTGGAGTTGATCACTGTGCTCCTGCACATTTTTCCAGTAAGAGTTGCGGGAAGGAAATGACTTTGTGTGATAGATAAACTTCCAGGGCATAAATAGCTTCAGAATAAAATTTGAATTTGGTGGCGTATTGTGTAAATAAATAGTATTTTTATGGTGTCTTAGCAGGAAATACATAAAATAATTTGACTCGATATTTGTACACAGTACTTATTTTTAATGTAATGAATTTCAGCATTTACACTGCTAAAAATTGTCTATTGTAATCTGGCAAAGATACAAACTTCTCACTCAAAAACTAGGCTGGAAGAGGAACAAAAGCTGATACTGACTCCATTTGAACGAAATTTGGACTTCTGGCGCCAGCTCTGGAGAGTCCTTGAGAGAAGGTGAAGTACCATTTTTTTTTGTGTAATAAAGACGTTGTAGTGATGTTACATTAGATTTGGATGTTGATATAGGCTTATAGGCTCAAGGTATCGGGAATTAAGTTACGCAGAAGGTTACTAAGAATTATAAAAAGTATATTACCGTATATTTTGTACAGTTTTTTTGTTATTAGATAAATATGTTGATATGTATATGAGAATATTGAATATTTTCTGTAAGATGAATTCTGAAGCATCTATATAGATATTTTAGCAAATGTATATTGAATGTCTACTGGCAATATGGAAAATATGGGTACGAAAAGAGTTAAGTTCCTGCCTGCAAAGAGCATACGTATATGTTATGGCAAGAGGCAAATGTCAAAGCTCATGTCAGCTGGCTTTCACTACGGTCAGCTAAGTGCTAAGCAGAGCAACTGGCACCAGAGGCACACAGATGAATGAATTAATGAGTGAATGAATGAATGAATGAATTCTTGCACTCAGAGAACTTAATACATAGTAAAATACAGAGGGCAGTATAATTCCTGCTTTGCTGCAGATAGAAAGGCATTGGGCCGAGTCATAGCAGAGGAAAGAGCAGTTCATAAGTATTGAGGAAATCACGAGAATTTTTTTTTTAACTGGGCTCTGAAAAGAAGAGAATGATTTTGACAAATTGAGAATAGAAGATTTTTATTCCTTTCCATGTAACACCAAAGAGAAGTCCTGATTGTTAGAAGCTGATGAATCAAGTGTCTCCAGTCTCACCTCTTTGGTGTAGTTAAAAGGTTTTTGTTTTCCTCGAGGAGTTGCTGAATTACTTTCAAGGACTCCATAAATGAACCTTGTATTTGAAATGATGTTTTTTTAACAACAACCCTTCAGGCTCTTTTTTTTCTCTGAAATCTATAAAGTGAACCTAGCAACACTAGGAAACATAATGTTTTAATTGGGATTCTCAGAAAGAATCTTATCACATTTAGCATTGTAATTAAGAAAACGGCGCAGCTCACGCCTGTAATCCCAGCACTTTGGTGAAATCCCGTCCCTACTAAAAATGCAAAAATTAGCCAGGCTTGGTGGCACGTGCCTGTAATCCCAGCTACTTGGGAGGCTGAGGCAGGAGAATCGCATGAACCCAGGAAGTGGAGGTTGCAGTGAGCCGAGATCACGCCACTGCACTCCAGCCTGGGTAACAGAGGGAGACTCTATTTCCAAAAAAAGAAAACAGGACTCGGATTAAACTTGTAAAAGCCACTTACGTTTCTAATTAGGGTGATGACAATTAAAGTCACTTAAATACCCCCATCCTCTGCTCTCTGGGGGTACAGAAAGGGCTCTTGGGCTGGGGTGTGGGGAGGTCAGAGAAGCAGGGCACCCCTCTCAGGCGGAAGAAAGGAAAAGCTTACTGCTGATTACCAGCTCCACGCAGGCTCCTTCTACTCAACTAGGCTTGAGGAGGGGGCAGAACCATTCACTGGGGAACCGGGGAACTTCTGCGGAGCAGAGTAGACTCTTCTTTGGTGCCTCCTTGGTAGTTGAGGCTGTGTGCTCCTGAGAACGCCCGTTTTCTTATTTCCAGAGAGAAGTGGTAACAAGCACGGAAGTACTGCAGCCTGGACCTTGAGGGGAGCCCCCTCCGCCTTCACACTCCATTACAGTTTTTCTTTTGTTTTCAGAGTTTTTCCTGCTTCCCCTATTATCTGTCTTTCCTCTTTGTTCCTTTTCTCTTTATTCTAGTTTCTGACTGTTATGGAAGAGGCCTTCCTTCGATGTCTAGTGATGTTTGTCTGTCTGTATTTAAGAACAAAGCATTACAAAGCCGACTGACAGGCCTCCCTGTTTAGGTGGAATTCGCCAGCTGGTGAGCTTCGCTGTAGGGTGCCTGGGCAGGAGTCAGTTTTATTTTTTAGGAATACCTCCAGATGTTAAGATCTGTCTTTTCCCCAGAGCCAGTCAGTTTTTTTTTTTTTTTTTTTTTTTTTTTTTTTTTTTTTTTTTT
>NW_022437316.1:4354-20972 GCF_009761245.1 Sapajus apella
CCTGGGTTCAGGCAATTCTCCTGCCTCAGCCTCCTGAGTAGCTGGGATTACAGGCACGCACCACCATGCCCAGCTAATTTTTTGTATTTTTAGTAGAGACGGGGTTTCACCATGTTGACCAGGATGGTCTCGATCTCTTGACCTCGTGATCCACCCGCCTCAGCCTCCCAAAGTGCTGGGATTACAGGCTTGAGCCACCGCGCCCGGCTCCCTCTTACACTTTTTATGCCCCTAAATAACTTCCCAAGTGAGCCTGTACATCTTGAAACTTCTGGCTTTAACTGGATTACAGTATTACTTGCTCTGTTATTTTTATTAGGTAGTATTTCTCCTTTTTTAAAATAAGAGAACATGTTTCCTAACCCAAGGAATATAGTTGTCAGAAAGTGGATCTGAGTTACATAGAAATATTTATTTAAAAATGACTGCCGCCACATCTTTGAATGGGAAATATTTATTAATGTCTTCTCCACAGCAGATGTCTCCTGTTTGGTAACAGGCTGGCTAAGCCATCTGCCTCTTTAATTCTAATAGTAGTGGTCAGAAAAGATTAGATATATACTATGTCGTTGAAATGCAGGAAACTGCAGAGGCACTGAGGGCAGAATACTGTATTCCAGTAAGATAGGGCACTTCCACTGTGCGGCATCGACCCTGCCTGCTACGTGGCTGGCGCTTGGCTCTGCATCCTCATTCAGCACATGAAGCAGCTGTCTTAAAATGCCTTCTTTTCTTACTGGTGTTTCTAAACTGACTGTTCTTTCTATACGTTCAGTTTGTCGACATAACGTTTGTAGACGTTGTGGGTTTAGTTGATTAGGCTTTGTCCATTTTTTGGCAATCATTTTTTCATTTACTATTAAATATCCCATTTGAAAGTGAATGCCTACCTTAAAGAAGGAAATACTAGAACCAGCTTAACTAGAGAACTTAAAAAACAATTTGCCCAAAATTAGCAAGTCTGTGAGTTTCTTTGCATCACAGGATTATGCTGAATTTTAACTATTCTAAAAGAAAATGGACTTTTAATGTCAAAAGTGTGCCCTAAATGGTCACCTTAATTCCTTGGTGTTTAGCATATTTGCAAAGTTGCCCCAGAAAAGGCTGATAACAGAATAAGGATTCTGGGGAGACCCTGCTGTGAGGTAGTAGTCATGCATCTGTAGCTTATTTCCTTCCAGTGGCAGTCACGGTGGGCCTTTATAACATCTAGCCTCAGGCTGAAGGAAGGGAGGAGCCTCCCAGAGAAACGAATTTTTTTTTCTCCTTGCAGTGCTGGAGACCTGTAGTCCCCACTGTATTTCTGAGGGTTGTGAGGGGCTTGCCATCAGCTGCAGGTTGCCTTATTGCCATACCTCCTTATATGTGATGGAGGAAGTTGGACTTGCCCTCCCTGCTTCAGCTGGGCACCCTAAATTGATACTTCCCTGTTTTGTGGTTTTGCCATTTAAACACATTCTTGGAATCGGTGGATGATTGTTTCCCAAAAATATGCTTTCTTCTTGTTATTCCTGGGTTTAAATAAGATACTAGTTTCAATAGTGGCAGGTGTCAGTGAGTGATTTACTAGTTTTCTTTTGAGGCCTTAACATGAATGCAGATTAGGGATTGAGTATTTAGTAGACTTCATTCACCTTGGAGCGAAGTATTTGGAATACCGTTTTATCTCACCAGAAGAGTTTCACAGAAGTACAGTGGATGTTTTGGTGATGAAACATCATCTGAACCCCTCTAGGCTGTATGAGAGCAATAGTATGTTATGATTAAGAGCATAACCTCTGGTCCAAGCTGCCCGGGTTCCCATTCTGGCTGTGTTACTTATTAGCTGGTGGCTTTGGGCAAGTTACGTAAGTGCCCTGAGCCTTAAGTCACTCATATATAAACTGGGAATAATTATACCTTAAAAAATTAATACATGGGCCAGGCGCGGTGGCTCATGCCTGTAATCCCAGCACTTTGGGAGGCCAAGGCAGGCTGATCACCTGAGGTCAGGAGTTCGAGACCAGCCTGACCAACATGGAGAAACCCCGTCTCTACTAAAAATACAAAATTAGCCAGGCGTGGTGGTGCATGCCTGTAATCCCAGCTACTCGGGAGGCTGAGGCATGAGAATCTTTGAACCCGGGAGGCAGAAGTTGCAGTGAGCCTTGATCGTGCCATTGCACTCCAGCCTGGGCAACAAGAGCGAAATACCATCTCAAAAAAAAAAAAAAAAAAAAAAATTGTATGTCCAGTGCTTCATATATTGCAAGTGTTTGCTACTCTGGCCATTATTATGTGATTAATAATCCCTTTCGCTTCACAGTGATTGGTCTATCTCATGTTTGTTTTTCAGTGATATTGTGGTCCAGATAGTAGATGCTCGAAACCCACTCCTGTTTAGATGTGAGGATTTGGTAAGTCAAGTTTGACAAAATTCAAACATAAGTCCTTTGAGTAGCAATGAGAGGGCCGCGTCACTCAGTGCAATAACTGTAGGCATACATTCTTTCCTCTCTGGCTTTGTTTAATTAGGCCTCCTCTCCTTCCAAGGTCAGGAGCTTGCATAATGCCACTGTTTAGACAGATGCTTTCTCTTCTCAAACAACCGTTTCTATCTGCAAGAAGGCACAGACGCTTGGGCTTTCTAGCTTTTAGTTTAGAAGCCACTTAATAGGCATTTGCCAGTTTCCCATTTTTCAGGAAACACCAGTTGAAACAGCATTTTATTTATTTTAGCATATTGCTGGTCACTTCACTTTTTAATTCATCCCATAAGTTCTCTCTTCTCACACTTCAGTTATGACTCCCTGTGGTATTTTACAAGTGAGCTCGGTTTATGAAACACCACAGGGGTTAATAACTAAGGTATGAGAATCCCTTGAAATAATGTAATAAAGCTTTGGGTTAGTTAACAAAACATTGTATAACATGAGGTATTCGTATTTCTTTTTGAGAACTGTAGCACATGTTATTCTTTATTATTACTATTTTATATATGTAATTTTTTGTAGAGACAGGATCTTGACATGTTGCCCAGGTCTCTAACTCCTGGGCTCAAGCAGTGTTCCCCGCTCCACCTTCCAAAGTGCTGGAATTACAGGCTTGAGCCCCCATGTCTGGCCCAGATTATTTTTAAATAGCAAAAATATTAATGGTAGGCTGGGCACCCACCATTAATATTTTCGGTGATTACATGATGGTGATTACATAATCACGCCTGTAATCCCAGCACTTTGGGAGGCTGGGGCGGGCAGATCACAAGCTCAGGAGTTTAAGACCAGTCTGGCCAACATAGTGAAACCCTGTTCCTACTAAAAAACTTTAAAAAATTCGCTGGAGAGGGTGATACGTGCCTGTAATCCCAGCTAGTCAGGAGGCTGAGGCAGGAGAATCGCGTGAATCCTGGAGGTGGATGTTGCAGTGAGCCGAGATCACGCCATTGCACTCCAGCCCGGGTGATAGTGCGAGACTTCGTCTCAAAAAAAAAAAAAAAAAAAAAAATTAATGGTGGAACTTCTTTTCAAAGCTTACTGAAAGGATTAGTATAATGCATCATGATTAAAGATCTTTAAATTTAGGATGTGACTTAAAACTGGGGCAGTCTGTAGGAGCTGGGTGGAAAAGAGAAGAAGAGAAAAACTAGAGGTGGTAAAAACTTTTATTGGGATCTTCCATATAATTAGCTTCATTTTTCCTTGTTTGAAGAAGTCTTTCTAAATCTCTTTGTCTTGCTTAGGAATGCTATGTGAAAGAAATAGATGCCAATAAGGAGAACATCATTCTGATCAACAAGGCAGACTTGCTGACTGCTGAGCAGCGGAGTGCCTGGGCCACACACTTTGAAAAAGAAGACGTGAAGGTTATTTTCTGGTCAGCTTTGGCCGGAGGCACTCACCTGAACGCTGACTCTGAGGTAGGTAATCTGAGGGACTTCTCTCGGTTGCGTTTCAAAGAGGAGGATTTTGATTTCTCATTAATATCCTTCGTTTGTGTTTTGTTTATTCTTATTGGAAATTTATGGGAATTCGAGTTTTTCCCATGTGCTGGATTAGGATGACGTATAGAAAGTAAATCACAAAGTTACTTTCTCTGTGGCTGTTGGATAGTCTGACATTTCCACTGTTGTTACACACTGATATTAGCTATATTTTTTAATTTTTAAAAAGATTGTAGGCAGCAGGTTGTATAGGAAGTTCCACAATGACCTTGTAACTGGTTTTAAGAGACGTCAGAACACCGGGGTGCAACTGAAGGATGTAGTCTGTTCTCAGGACTTGATTAGAATCCCTTTTGACTTTGTTTTGAAAACAAAGAAACCGAGTAACCCTAAATTAAGATATACCACGTTATTTTCTTAATCTTGTAACCCAAATTTTGCAGAAGTAGTTGGGGCTTTGTTTTCACTTTCGAATAAAATAGTAACTCTGAAAAGAAATCAGTGATCATTGTAGAGGTAGAGAGACCTCCGAAGTACTGCCTTTTTCCATGTCTTCGTCTCCTGTGTCTGTGTATCAGACATCTGTTGACCACTGAGTGTTGTGTCTAGCTGGCTTATGAATACAGCACCCTGCCCTCCGTGAGCTCAGTTTATAAGCTCTTATCTCTGTCTCTGGGAAGGAGTTTCGTTCCCCCGCTCCCTGTCAAACAGTTGCATATTTCTCTTTGACTACTTTAAGCCAAAGGATGCTTGAAACCAGGTAACTCGTTCCTTTTTGCCTCGAAATTTAGAAAGTTCTTCCATTCACTGGAAGGAAGTCAGCCACTGTACCCTTTGATCCGAGGACTCTGTCCCTTCAGTTCTCTCCTGCAGCTGTGCATTCTCTGCTTTCGTGTTCCTCATAGACACCAGCTCCCGGGCGCCCATCCTGGGTGCCTGTCTGCTTGCGTCAGGACTGCCGGTAAAACTGACCACGCCTAATTGAATACATTATTCCAGGTGGTGTTTGCCTAGGGCATATACAGAGCACTCATATTTCTTGTGATCAGGATATTCACATTCATTCAGTTTCTGTTAGTTCATCCCCTTTCAGAAGCTGTTTGCTCTTGGCTCATTGAACCTGTGAGCAACTGAATCCCTCAACTATCAAAAAAATAAAAAAGACTTATTAAGCAAACTTCATCCCATCTTTACATGTAGGGAAAGACATCTGTTCTGTTTTATCTCACCTTAGGATAGTGCTGTTCCCTTTAAATATGTTAATGGTTAGTACCAAGGCAGAGTTCATCTTAGAATGTGCAGTTAGCGTTCCTTACCTTCTAGCTGTGAATTTTCACATCATTGATAACACTGTTGAACAGGATAGGACCAAGGTTACAGCCCTGTGACCTTTTGTGGACTTAATAGCAGCAGTCTGTGCCAAGTGTTTTTATGTGAATACAGATATATTCACAAGAATATAATAATAATGGTTATTACCATCATTAATTAAAACTAACCCGTAAAAGTAATAAGTTAATAAAAACATATTTTTTACCAGGCACCACCGTTCTAAACACTTTACATATTTTACTCATTTAAACTTCTCAGCATTAAGTATAGATGCTTACCATTCTTAGACAGAAGAGTAGTTCGCCCTCTTAAACCATTATTTCTGTTGTTTCAAATCTTTTCTGGATGTCATTGTCTTTCTCAAGTTTTTAAAATAGATACTTATCATGATATTGCTCGGCTGTGATGCAATAACCCTATAAAAAATGGAAAGGAGATTAGTTTCTGCAGCTTTGGCCTTTCCTGATTTACTAACCAAGTAGTTGGTAACAAAGGGAAATGAACTTTTTTTGCATGATCACTAACTCTTTTGTTGCCTCCTGTTGACGACTGTCTTATTGTTAGAGCTCACCAGGTAACTTGTGGAACTGTTTTAATGTCAGTCACTGGGTTGACAGTGTATAGTTTATGGCAGATAATTCCTTCCTCCTTTTTAAGAGTTAGGCACCATTTGATTCTCCCAAGTTTTCTGGACTCTGCTGTTCTCCATGATTTCTCAGGTTGCGAAGTCTTACTTGTAACCATATCTTTAACGTGGGTATCAAACATGAACGTACTAGAAGTAGCTTGATGTTCACTGTTTTCTTGCCTGAAAGTTGGGTTCATCTTCTGCAGTTGTTCAGCTTCTGTTGTTCAACCTGTTTTCAACTTCTGAAAAATGTGACATTTTTCAAAAGACAGAGCCCAATTCTGAGTTGAGTATCTCTGGGTTTCCTTTGGTCACCTGGAAATTGCACTGTGTTCTCCAAAAGATTGAGATTTTCCTTCTTTCTTTTAATTTTTAACTTAATTATGGCAAAGTCCTTTTACTGTCTTTACTGCTTTTCCTGAGGCCGAACTGCTCCCAGCTGTAGTTTTTCTACTACACATTGATGTTCAGTTCGCATTCTTGTTTTTCTGTTTCTTTCATATTTTAAAATGACTCAAAAGAGCTCACAGTGAGGACACTGACTTCTTTACATTCACTGCTCATTACCATAGAACTTGCTTCCAATTCTATATTTCTCTCATAAGCCAGATTTCTTTTTGAGTTGCCAGGCTTGATTGTGAAATCATCCTATTTTTCCTGGCATTTTGTTTTTATTTCTGCTTTCTTAAGATTTAGGATACATGTTTGACTGAATTCATCGTGCCCCCTTCTGTGCCTGTTAATCATTCTAACACAAAATTACTTGGAAATCATACAAGCTTTCCATTACTTTCAAGTCCCGACAAATTCACCCTTGTTGATAAGAATTAGTAACTGTAAATTGCCTTTTTTCTGCTTTGTTGTCAAGAGGGATTCAGAAGAATTAACACACCCATGAGTAGTAAATGATTTTTACCTTTCCCTTTCCAAAGGGAATCTTTCATCTCTTTCATTGGTAAATTTCCACATGTGGAATTGAGTTTTGCCCCTGCATTTCACACACACAGATCTGTGCTCCATGGTACTTTGACTTACTAAAAGCAATTAAGAGAGGAGAACAGTTTTTTTTAAACATGCCAACCACTGTCTTTAAAAATACAAATGTAAAACGAACTGCAAATGGCAAAGTATGCCCTTGCTTTGTGCAGAGTATGTTAAATGTGTTGTTGCTCCTGAGAAATGCTTTGTTTTATTATGCAGCCCATTGCAAAATAATGTATTGCCAAAGAATTAAGTTTAATATAAGCCTTTCCCCTTGCTTTCTTTGAAGCGTTTTTGTTGTTGTTGTTTTCTGTTTGTTTTTGGAGAGACCCTGTCTCTGGTCTTGAATTCCTGGCCTTGAGCAATCCTCCCACCTCAGCCTACCCAAGTGCTGGGATTACAGGTGTTACAGGTGTGAGCCATCACACCTGGCCAAAAGAGTTATTTTAAATTACAAAAGCAATACATGTTATGTGTACAGAGTTCAAATAGTACTGAAACATATAAAGTAAAAAGTGAAGGGAAGGTCCCATTTCTCCTCCCCTCCAAGAGGGCGCCACCATTGATGGTTGTCTGTCACAGCAATGAAAGGCTTTCATTGTCTCCTCCCTATATTCACCTTTCAGTCTCCATCAGAACTTTGCTTGTCCTCTGTTCATCTTTTTTTTTTTTTTTTTTTTGAGACAGAGCCTTGTTCTGTTGCCCAGGCTAGAGTGCAGTGGCGCCATCTCGGCTCACTGCAACCTCCACCTCCTAGGTTCAAGCAATTCTCCTAAGTAGCTGGGATTACAGGTATGCACCACCACGCCCAGCTAATTTTTGTATTTTTAGTAGAGACAGCGCTTCACCATGTTGGTCAGGCTGGTCTCAAACTCCTGACCTCAAATGATCTGCCTGCCTCGGCCTCCCAAAATGCTGGGGTTACAGCGTGAGCATGGCGCCCGCCTGTCCTCTGTTCATCTTGCATAACCAATTCATTAAGTATCTCGTCTAGAGTGGAAACTGCAGTTATGTACTTCTGAGTGTTTCTATTTTATCAGGAAGAGGTAAACAGAGATGATAGACAAAGCAACACAACTGAGTTTGAAAACTCCAGCTTCGACGAGGCTGAAATTTCACACAGTAAGACCAAACATCTCCCAGCCAGAGACTCTCCTTTACTGAGTGAAAATCCCACTACTGATGAAGATGACAGTGAGTATGAGGACTGTCAGGAGGAAGAGGAAGATGACTGGCAGACGTGTTCAGAAGAAGACAGTCCTGATGAAGAGGACCGTGGCCAGGACTGGAAGGAAAGCTGTATGACAGATTCTGAGGCTCCGGGCAGGAACACCCTGCAGAAGAGGCAGATACACAACTTTAGCCATCTGGTATCAAAGCAGGAGTTACTAGAGCTTTTTAAGGAGCTACACACCGGGAAGAAGGTGAAAGATGGACAACTTACAGTCGGACTGGTAAGATGACATTATGTCAGAACATTGTTACCACGTAACGTCTTTATTCCCCATTCCTCAGTAGCTACATGAGGACCCCAGAGACTAACCAGGCTTCTGGCATCATAGGGAACATTGCCCACTTGTTGCCCACTGGCATCATGAGATTAGGCAGTGGGACAGACAGACCCCAGCTCGAAGGAATCAGCTTCCTCAAGGGTTGAATTGGTAACATGCCTGTTCACATTAAATGCATCCTCCAGTCTCCCTGCAGTAAAGCTTTTCCTGTCTTTTGAAGGACCAAGAGAGCAGAATGAAAGAGATGTTATTGTTGTCTTCAGACTTCAGCCCAGTGTTCTTTTGACACCCTGTGATCCTTGCCAGCTTATGCTGTAAATGTTCCAGATGCTTATTAGGGAGAACCCCAACATCTTGGGGCTGGACAAAATATGACAAATGCATGAGTTGCATGAACACTGCAGAGCATGGCAGATAGGGGAAAGTAGATCACATCCCCAGCTTTATATACCCTAGTTCCAGAAGTGGCTGTGGAAGCGCCCAAACCCCAAGGGGCTACAGCATGGTTCTAGGTGGCCCCATCCTTAGCTAAGGAGATGTAAGATGTTAGAGAAGGTATTTATTATAAAGACCTGTCCAGAATATAACAGTGAGGGAAAGGAGATCGTGGCAGGTTTAAAGTGTCCTAGCTTTTCAGTTGCATGCTAAGTATAGCTAATCCTAATTATTTTTGAGCCCCCTTCTCTCCTGCCCCAACCCCCTGCCCCAAAATGCCCGCTTAAAATGACTAAAGTAGATTAGCATCTTATTTTACTGCACTAGTTAAAAGAGCTGTCTGTGGAGTCAGACAGACCTAGGTGTAATTCCCAATTCAGCAGTAGAACTAACTTGTTATAAACTCTGGGAAAGTTGCTTAATGTCTTTGAGCTTTAGAGCTTCCTTCTCTATATTGTTGCTAAAAATTTGTATCAGAAAGTTCAGCTTCTCTACAAGTACCTTTCTTTCTCACATTTATGGAAAAACTGAGCAGCCTTCCTCATTTTCTGAATTTCTCACTCTAGAAATTCTGTAGACATTTATTGATCACCCGCCACATGCCAGGCAAGAATGCTGACTCTAACGAAAAAGTGATTGAAAATTTAAAGAATGTGTGTGGTTATTAAAATGTCCATCTGATCATCCTCACCCAGTGTGGGAGATGCGGTGGAAACAGCTGCCTGTGGATGAGGCAGTGAGGGAAGGCGGGGAACAAGGGGATGAAACAGCAAAACCTACACAATTAAAATGTGCATAGCCTGACCATTTGTCACTGGAGTCACATCTGAATAAATATACCCTCATCACAGGAGAAAAAAGGTGTCTCAACAAACACAGAGAGCATCGATTTCAAATAATTTTCCAAAGTAACCAGATGCTTATGCTAGTCTTGCCACTATCTGTAATGCCTCTGAGTCTTTGATAGATGTACTGTTTTCCTGTTTGGTAACTGCTGAGTCTCTTCTAGGTGGGCTACCCTAATGTTGGTAAGAGTTCAACAATCAACACCATCATGGGCAACAAGAAAGTATCTGTGTCTGCCACACCTGGTCACACGAAGCACTTTCAGGTATGTCTGTAGTTCTTTGCCACTTGTATGCAGCTCTTTCTTCGTCTGCTGTATGCCCAGCTCAGGCCTCTTACTTGTCTTTCAGACACTCTACGTGGAGCCTGGCCTCTGCCTATGTGACTGCCCAGGCTTGGTGATGCCATCTTTTGTGTCTACGAAGGCAGAAATGACTTGCAGTGGAATCCTCCCAATTGATCAGATGAGAGATCACGTTCCACCTGTATCATTAATATCCTTTCTGCTTCAGAAACACTGTAGTTATTATGTGCGTACTAGGGCTTCAGGTTTGTTTTGGGCATTTGAGGGATTCAGATCTGATGAAGAATTTAAAATACTAGTGATCTGCACGAGTTCATACTGTGAGATAGCATGAGAACTTCAGAATTAGAACTTCATTTCCTGATTCCAGCAGTGTAGGAATGGAAGAATCCAGGTTTCAGATACTCAGCTCCAAGTTGCAAACCTATTTAACAATGCCGTTTAGCCATTTGAATGACCTTCAGATTTAGCCAGTTGAACTTGCTTAACCTTCCCAAGTACTTTGCTTTTCTCTAAGTGGGGAAAATCATCTATATCACGGTTGGTTATATTTAATCAGTATAACTAATATATATTGAATGCTTTCTATGTGCTTTTCTAAACCCTAACCAAGTATCTTTTAATCCTCAAAAAACAACCCTTAAGGCAGACACTGGTGTTACTCCCATTTCTTCAAACTTGAGGAAACTGAGGCACAGAGAAGTTAAATAATTTATCTAAGCCCTTATAGCTAGTAAGTAGTAAATTAGGAACTCTACTGCCTCTCAGTAGCATAATGAATTAACTTACATAAAGCATCTAGGACGGTCCCCAGCAACAAAAAGGACTCAAAGATGGATTTGTAAGAGCTATGCAGGGGCCAGGCATAGTACTTCATGCCTATAACCACCAACACTTTGGCAGGCCGAGGCGCATAGGTCACTTGAGCCAGGAGTTTGAGATCAGCCTGGCCAACATAGCGAAACCCTGTCTCTACTAAAAATACAAAAATTAGCAGGGCGTGGTGGTGCACGCCTATAGTCCCAGCTACTCGGGAGGCTGAGGCACAAGAATTTCTTGAACCTGGGAGGCAGAGGTTGCAGTAAACTGAGATAGTGCCACTGTACTCCAGCCTGGGTGAGACAGCGAGACTCTTGTCTTTAAGAAAAAAAAAAATGAAAGAAAAAAACTTGCAAGGTCTGAGATTTTATTCTATTTACAAGCTAACAAGTTTGTCATTGTTTTGTGGATACCAGCAGAAAACAGGAGACTTCATGAAACTGGCACAGTTATCTGTTGGCTTCTAAGTAGGGTAAAATTGCAGACCCTTCATAACTAAGGCCATAGCTTATTTATAGATATATCTATTTGAAAAAGTGTATACCTTTTTTTTTTTTGAGATGGATTTCACTCTGTCACCCAGGCTGGAGTACCGTGGTTCAATCTTGGCTCACTCCAACCTCTGCCTCCTGTGTTTAATCAATTCTCCTTCAGCCTCCCGAGTAGCTGGGATTACAGGTGCACGTCACCACGCCCAGTTAATTTTTGTTTTTTTTTTTAAGTAGAGACGAGGGTTTGCCATGTTGACCAGGCTGGTCTCAAACACCTGATCTCAGATGATCCGCCTGCCTCGGCCTCCCAACGTGCTGGGATTACAGGCATGAGCCACTGTGCCGGGCCTTTTAAGTTTCTCTGCAAATTAACAGTTAGACATGAATCATTTATTGCAGGCAGCCTCAGGTTAGGTACTGTGGAAGACAGGGCATAAATGGAGATGGCTCCTGACTTTTATGAAGCATCAGTCTGTTGGGGCACATGAGGCATGTATGTGAATAACTAGTACAACACAGAATATTGTTAGTGGCTTAAGGAAACTTCAGACAAACTGTAGATTAGACAAAGGAGGAAAAGTAACCCCGCATAATTGTAGACATTAGAGACAGAGACTCCACTTGCTTTATCTCTAAATTAGAATCATCTCACAAATGCGCGATCTTTTCAGGGTAGAAATGTGTCATCTTTAAAGTCTGCTTCAGAGATATTTTAAATTATTACTTTAAAAGAATTCCTATGGAAGAGTTGTTGGAACCTAAGGCCTTGTTTAAAAGGAAAAAAATGGCCGGGCGCGGTGGCTCAAGCCTGTAATCCCAGCACTTTGGGAGGCCGAGGCGGGTGGATCACGAGGTCAAGAGATTGAGACCATCCTGGTCAACATGGTGAAACCCCGTCTCTACTAAAAATACAAAAAATTAGCTGGGATTACAGGCACACGCCACCATGCCCAGCTAATTTTTGTATTTTTAGTAGAGACGGGGGTTGCGGTGAGCCGAGATCGCGCCATTGCACTCCAGCCTGGGTAACAAGAGCGAAACTCCGTCTCAAAAAAAAAAAAAAAATAACTGAGTCTTTTAAAATTAATCAGTAACTATACTTTTGCTTTGGAGAGGAGAAAGTGTTTGTCATACAAGTAACGAAGTACCATGTTCCTAGAGGTGCGTTTCTTATGCCATGGGGAGGAGGGAGGCAGTTCAAGAGAATGGATTCCCTGACAAGCTTACATTTGCCAGAATATTCCAAGGCATGTTTTAGAAGTTACCTATGGGATTAATATCATAAAGCCTGGAGAGGATGAAGATCCCCACCGGCCTCCAACGTCAGAAGAGCTGTTAACAGCTTATGGATGTAAGTTGCGATTCATTAGAAAACATGAATAAAAATAACAGCATACCTAATTAATAGAAATGAGAATAGTAATAGTACCAGAAACACTATTGTGCAAAGATAGAAATGTACACTATTTCTTTAGCATTTTCAAGCCGTCTTCCAGGGTGGATGTTTTTGTCTCTGCTGGCCGTGCCTGCAAAGTAACCTGAAGTGCAAACAGCTTCTAGGACATTTGCTGCTTTGATGGTACCCACGTGCAGGCACAGGGTTCTCATCAAGAAGAAAAGGGCTGTGTGGAAGGACGTGGGTATGCGTACCAGAGCGAGACAGGAGAGGTATGAGGGAGCACCAGCAGAAAAACCCTCAGAGACGGGACGGAGTAGAGCTTGGTGAGGAGAGGGGCACAAAGGGCTCCTTCCATCAGCCCCGGAAACCTTACTTGACATTAAAATGAGCCCACAGCCATCCACCTTCACATTTATCCCCATTCCACATGAGAACCTGTGATTTCTTACTTTAAATGTAAACTTTAAAGGTGGCCTGGAGAACCTGTGTCTACCTAAAAAAAAATAACAGTGTTAGGAACATTTCCATGCATGTGTGGCTTGCCTTTAAAGGGATTGCCACTTGCTGGGAAGGAGTTCAGGTTGTTTGAGTATTTACTGGCAGAGAAAGGTGAAAGGTGATTTGATATGAATCACACTTAATCAAACTTTGAACATAGAGACTCTAAAGAGGAGAAATACTGAACACTTGTGGTAAGACTATTGTCATTACAGATTCATAGAGCAAGAAAAGACCCTGAAGATCACCTCACCTCCTAGCCCCCACCTTTTTTTTTTTTTTTTTTTTTTTGAAACGGAGTCTTACTGTCACCCAGGCTAGAGTGCAGTGGTGTGATCTCAACTCATTGCAACGTCCACCTCCCTGGTTCAAGCAATTCCCCTGCCTCAGCCTCCGGGGTAGCTGGGATTACAGGTGCCCGCCACCACTCCCAGCTAATTTTTTTGCACTTTTAGTAGAGATGGGGTTTCATCATGTTGGTCAGGCTGGTCTTGAACTCCTGACCTCATGATCCACCCCCTTCAGGCCCCCAAAGTGTTGGGATTACAGGTGTGAGCCACCACGCCCAACCCTAGCCCCCGCTTTTAAGAGTAATCTGAACTCAGAGCCTGAGCTGACTCAAGGTGAGGTGGCTGGTCAGTGGCATACCCTGGGTGAGATCTCTCTCCAGGATGTTAGCCTGGAAAATGCAGAAAGGTGGACTTCCACCAAACTTTCAATTTGATTGTACTTCCAGATAAAACTGAAAAGAATGAGTCTTTTTAAATTTTTCATCTAATGCTGCCTTATAAAAGCTGAGTAAGGAAAAAGCCAGCTTGTAAAAGCAAAAGACCACACTCACAGTTTCTAAGTTCACTATCTGCAAGTGCATATAGAATAAAATCTCTGGCTGAAAATTTTCAAAGATATTGCCAAATTAGTGTCATTCATTCTACTTTGTATTTCTTTAAATAGTTGTGAAGTTGAACATCTTTCCAAATGTTTTATGGCCATTTATATTTCTTCTGGGAATCACATTTTCCTATACATGGTTCCTGTCTTAATGATTTCTAGAAGTTCTTTGTTAAATGTGCTACATGTTTTTCCCAATGTTAGTTTATGGTGTCTTTGGCCCCACAGAAGTTGATGATTTTAATAGACTATATATTTCCTTTTTGATTTGACTGGGTTTGGTGTTAACTTGGGAAGGTCTTACCCATCCCAAAAAGATAAAACTATCTTCCTGTAATATTTACTTTTTTTTTTTAACGTTTAGATATTTAATCTGCCTAAATTTATTTTTGTATATTGTTTGAATTAGGATTCTAACTACTTTCTTCTGACCTGGAAAAGCCAGTCGACAGCTAATATGTGAGGGAGCTGAGTTTTGAACCCAGCCTGTCTCCTGTGGCCATGTTCTTAACCACTGTGTTTTGCTACTCCTCCAATTGAGTTAGTATTAAAGGGATCTTACTGGGGGAAAAAAATGTAGGTATATCATTAAATAAGAAAACTTAATCTATTGCTTTTTGTTTTGCAAATAGTATTGACAATGTAGCATTCTCCTACAGGTAGCCTCCATGAATAAATGTTTAAAATAAAGAGGCCAGGTGCAGTGGCTCATGCCTGTAATCCCAGCACTTTGGGAGGCTGAGGTGGGCAGATCACCTGAGTCAGGAGTTCAAGACCAGCCTGACCAACATAATGAAACCCCATCTCTACTAAAAATTAAAAAATTAGCCAGGTGTGGTGGTGGCGCCTGTAATCCCAGCTACTCAGGAGACTAAGGCACCAGAATCACCTGAACTCAGGAGGCAGAGGTTGCAGTGAGCTGAGATTGCACCACTACGCTCAAGCGTGGGCGACAGAGCGAAACTCCATCTCAACAAAAAATAAAAAGATAGAAGAAATAACTGGAGTAGAAAGGAAACTGAATTTGCCTTTCATAGCATGGTGCTAGGTGATTGTTAGGATATCAGAAGTATCTAGTTTATTCTCCTGGATTACCTAGTGTTTTTAATGCTAAACAAAATATATTCTACAATGATAATTTATTTATTTATTTTTTTAATAAAGAGATGGGGTTTCACCATATTGGTCAGGTCAGGCTGGTCTTGAAATCCTGACCTCAGCTGATCCACCTGCCTTGGCCTCCCAAAGTGCTGGGATTACAGGTATGAGCCACCACGCCCGGCAATACCTAATTTTTTAAAAGACAGGAGTAAGAATGCATAGTTATTAATAGAAGCTACATCACCTCAGTTGTCTTTGTTGTGATACTCTGTCATCTGAGATTTTGCAAAATTCTTTTCACAGATATGCGAGGATTCATGACAGCGCATGGACAGCCAGACCAGCCTCGATCTGCGCGCTATATCCTGAAGGACTATGTCAGTGTAAGCGAACCCTGCCTCTTATGCTCTCGAATACCTAAGTCTTTTTCCACATTCTGTGTTTAGATAATGGCAACCTGGCCGGGTGCGGTGGCTCAAGCCTGTAATCCCAGCACTTTGGGAGGCCGAGGCGGGTGGATCACGAGGTCAAGAGATCGAGACCATCCTGGTCAACATGGTGAAACCCCGTCTCTACTAAAAATACAAAAAATTAGCTGGGCATGGTGGCGCGTGCCTGTAATCCCAGCTACTCAGGAGGCTGAGGCAGGAGAATTGCCTGAACCCAGGAGGTGGAGGTTGCGGTGAGCCGAGATCGCGCCATTACACTACAGCCTGGGTAACAAGAGCGAAACTCCGCCTCAAAAAAAAAAAAAAGATAATGGCAACCTGTTCGATTATAAAGGAAATATTTTTTCATTGAAACTGGAGCTGTGTTCTTGATCTAGGGTAGTTAACGTTATATGTATTAAAAGATGGAGGTCTCAGAACACCTATTATGAGTGAAAATCACCAATTTATGCATCCGGCTTTTCCGTCTCCTACAGCCCTTTGCTTGTTATGACTGCAGTCATTGTCACAGTCTTTGTAGTAAAGCTGTTTATATGCCTAGCTCTGTATTTCTCTAGTAATGATAATATTAACAGCTAACGATTCTTCAAAGCTAACCCTGCTAGAAATAGTTCTGTTTTACGTGTGTCTTCTCAGTAAAAACACATAACAAGTCTGTGAGACTATTATTTCTCCTATTCAAATGAGAACATGCTATTTGGGGGTTTCCCCATGGTAAAATGGAGATGAACTGGGTCTATCTCATGAGATTATTGTGTGTGGGGGTGGGCAGTACGCTCAATGTCTGGCACATAATGAGCCCCCAATAATTGTTATGTATTAAGTTTAATTCTTTCCTCAAGTAAGCATTATAGGACCCTGTTAATAACCAGTTGTGAGGGTTAGGCTTCGTTTTCTTTTTTTTTTTTTTTTTTTTTTTTTTTATTGGGGGTTTTCTCCTTTTCCCCGGGGGGGGGGAATGGGGGGGGACTGTGGCCCCCCCAACCCCCCCCCCCCCGGGCCGAGGGACTTTTC
>NW_022437316.1:21072-28900 GCF_009761245.1 Sapajus apella
TTTTTTTTTTTTGAGACGGAGTTTCACTCGTTACCCAGGCTGGAGTGCAATGGCGCGATCTCGGCTCACCGCAACCTCCGCCTCCCGGGTTCAGGCAATTCTCCTGCCCCAGCCTCCTGAGTCGCTGGGATTACAGGCACGCGCCACCATGCCCAGCTAATTTTTTGTATTTTTAGTAGAGACGGGGTTTCACCATGTTGACCAGGATGGCCTCGATCTCTTGACCTCATGATCCACCCGCCTCGGCCTCCCACAGTGCTGGGATTACAGGCTTGAGCCACCGCGCCCGGCCCAGGCTTCGTTTTCTTTTTGAGACAGAGTCTCGCTCTGTCACCTAGACTGGAGCGCAGTGCTGTGATCTCAGCTCACGGCAACCTCCACCTCCTGGGTTCAAGCGATTCTCCTGCCTCAGCCTCCTGAGTAGCTGCGATTACAGGTGCGTGGCACCACACCTGGCCAATTTTTGTATTTTTAGTAGAGACGGAGTTTCATCATGTTGGCCAGGCTGCTCTGAACTCCTGACCTTGTGATCCACCTGCCTTGGCCTCCCAAAGTGCTAGGATTACAGGCGTGAACCACCGCGCCCGGCTGAGGATTTGGTGGTTCTCAAGTCCTCAGCCTTCTCAAGACCACATCAGTGGAGCTCTTGGAGCATAGTGGCAACCATATGGGCTTGCCTTCAGTTCAGGAAGAAAGTAGTTAATACTCTTGCTATGGATAAATCATGTATTCATTTACCACTTACTATGGAGGCTGTAAAGATGAGGTAAAAATAGTCACAGCCTTCAGAGCATTTATGATGGAAAGAGGCAGACTTGCGCCTCGTGAGCACCTGCAACCCCGCATACAAGAGTCTCGGAGCGCCCCTGACGCTAATAGTCCACCCAACGTTACCATTAGTCATAACTGTTCAGGTGTGTCTTGAGTTTTATTTTGGAAAATATTCACTGCAAGTATAATCATGTCAGTATGCTGAAGAATACTTGAGTGGGAATGAAACCAAGGGAAAAGAAGAGATTTCAGCCCAGTCTGGGAGGCATGGGAAGAGCTAGGTCTCTCGAGCACTTTGACCATTATAGAGAAAGGACTCTTCAGCTGCAGTAAACCAAAGCTCAACTCAGCTAACTTAACCAGAAGGCAGAAAGCTCCATCAGGTGTGACTGGGTGGCGACGTCTCCTCTGAGGCCACGGCTGGCACTGAGGATGCACTGTTCTCATTCACGTTGTCTTTGCAGGGTAAGCTGCTGTACTGCCATCCTCCTCCTGGAAGAGATCCCGTAACTTTTCAGCATCAACACCAGCGACTCCTAGAGAGCAAAATGAATGGTGATGAAATAAAAATGCAGCCAGGCAGAAATAAAAAAGCAAAGCAGATTGAAAATATAGTTGATAAAACTTTTTTCCATCAAGTAAGTTTTGAAGCTTTTCTTAAACCTCTGAGTCAACACTCTTGATAACAGCTTTATTGAGTATCACATGCCATAAACACATTTCAGTAACCTTAAAAAGGATTTAATAACCCCCAAAAGAAAACTTACTTATTAACAGTTACTCCTTGTTCCCCTTTTCTGCCAGCCTCTGCAACCAATAATCAATCTTTATGTGTAGATTTGCCTGTTCTGGACATTCCATGTTAATGGAATCATACTATGTGCTCTTTGTGACTGGCTTCTTTCACTTAGCATAATATCTTTTGTTGTTTTGATACAGAGGCTGGAGTGCATTGGACCGATCTCGGCTCACCGCAACCTCCGCTTCCCAGTTTCAAGCGATTCTCTTGCCTCAGCCTCCAGAGTAGCTGGGATTACAGGCACACGCCACCACATCCAGCTAATTTTTTTTTTTTTTTTGTATTTTTAGTAGAGATGGGGTTTTACCATGTTGGTCAGGCTGGTCTCAAAGTTCTAACCTTGTGATCTGCCCGCCTTGGCCTCCCAAAGTGCTGGGATTAGAGGCGTGAGCCACTGTGCCTGACCTTAGTGTGACATGTTAAAGATTTATCCATGTTGTAGCATGTGTCAGTATTTCATTCCTTTTTATTACCAAATAATATTTCATTGTATAGATGTGCCACATTTTGTTTATCCATGTATCATTTGATGGACATTTGGGTTGTTTCCACTTTTTGGCTACTGTGAATAATGGTGTGCAAGTTTTTGTGTGGACATGGATTTCCTTTCTCTTGAGTATATACTGGGGTTGCTGGGTCATATTGTACCTCCATGTTTAACATTTGAGGTGTTGCCACACTTTCCAAAAGTGGCTGTGCTATGTTACATTACCCCCAGTGATGTATGAGGTTTCTAATTTTTCCTCATCCTTGTCAGCAGTTATTATTTCCCATCTGTTTTCATTGTAGCCATCCTAATACATGTGAGGTACCGCTGCATTACAGTTTTGATGGATACTTCCCTAATTACTAGTGATGCTGAGCATCTTTTTACGTGCTCGTTGGCACATGTATATTTTCTTTAGAGAAACATCTATTATTAAGTTGTAAGAGTTCTTTATATATTTGGGATATAAGTCCCTTATCAGATTTATGATTTACGAATATTTGCACCCATTTAGTCAGTTGTCTTTTCTTTGAGCCAACACATTTGGTGATAGAAAGTGCCATAGAACAGACTTCATAAATGTCTTCTGCACTTTAAAATATTGATAACCTTAGTTGCTGATATCACAGCTACAATTTGTCAGCAGTATTTTAAAGGACAAATCTACAAGCCAAAGAGGTAAATCAGATAGTTGTACCCAACGTAGCTTAAAGATGTTTTTAAGTGACTGCTATAGCAAAAATGGGCCAGCGGTTAGGAGGGGGTGGTCAGCTGTGTCCGGAGAATGCTTTTGCATTTATCCAGTGTTTTATCTGGGGCCTCACACAGTGGGCCTGGAAGCAGGCCCAGCAGATATCACTCCCTGAGGACACTGGGGCTCCAAGAGATTGAGTTGCCCGAGGGCACTTGCTTTAAACTGCAGAGTGTTACTTAGATGTTCACAGCTCCTACTGTGAATTATTTCCAAGTTGGCACCAATATTTAGAAGAAAATTTACCAATATGCAAAAAGATCACAAGTTTCTTCTTGGGCCTACAACCGTCATACGGAACATTTATTTTGAATTTTTAAATGTTTACAGGTTTCTAAAGGCTACATACAGGAAAGCTGAAAACTTGCCATAATTTTAGTATAATTCATATGTCTAAACTGTAGCCTCTAGAGTAATATTTTACTATTAGTAACTTGTAAATCATATTGTAATTTTTTTTTTTTTTTTACTAAGTAAACTTAAAATTTGTTTAGAGTCCATTTCTAATTTGGTTGAAGCAGGTTAAGTTCTGATATTAAGACAAATGTCCAGAAAACAGCTGGGACTGAGTCTAGTTGTCGGTGGCATTTTAAACTATGGGGCTAAACAAAGTTGATGAGGGAATGAGGAGGGAGAACAGATGACCTGAAGACAGAATGCTGGGGAGAGGAAGAGGACCAGTGAAAGGGATGGATGGAAATTCACTGAGTGATTTACTCCTTATCTTGAAGTGATCCACTAACAGTGCTGTGCATATCCCTTAAAGGATAGCCTGCTGACATCTCAGATGATGTTTTCTCTTCTTTCCTAGGAGAATGTTAGAGCTTTGACCAAAGGAGTCCAGGCTGTGATGGGTTACAAGCCCGGGAGCGGGGTGGTGACTGCGGCTACTGCGAGCTCTGAGAATGGGGCAGGGAAGCCCTGGAAGAAACATGGCAACAGAAATAAAAAAGAAAAAAGTCGTAGACTCTACAAGCACCTGGACATGTGAAGTTGGGCTACAACAGAATGTCATCTGCACTGTGCAGATGGGAAAGAGCAGAAGCCGCTGGCTGCCTATGGAACTATTCCAAGACACTGGCACTGCAGAAGGGGCCTGCTCTTGGGGAGCACAGCTGCACCCAACAGTCTTCGTGTCAAGACTGAGGGCCTCCTGGAAACACCAGATCTCACTAGAAGGAGTTATTGGGGAGCCCTAGAAACCTCCTGGCGGCACAGCGCTTCACGTGCCAACATGGTGAAACTTCAGTGAACCTCCATCTCTACTAAAAATACAAAAAAAATTAGCTGGGTGTGGTAGTGTGCACCTGTAATCCCAGCTACTCGGGAGGCTGAGGCAGGAGAATCCCTTGAACCTGGGAGGCAGAGATTGCAATGAGCAGATATCGTGCCATTGCACGCCAGCCTGGGTTACAGAGTGAGACTCCATCACAAGAAAAAAAAAATAGCAAGGGATAGTTCATGAGACACATTTGGGACAAAGGTGAAACAAATTCCCCATTCTGAATGCCCTCGTTGGGTTCCTCAGACTCTAAACAAGGGACTTGTGTTCAGTTAGTGGGTAGTGGGGACTCACTTCCACTGAGGAACATGTAGAATATATCCACTGGGTGACCGGAAGCTGCGGTATTTACTAACTAGTCCATCTTCACTGGTTATTCCACTTATTTAAAATATGTCCAGAATAAGCGAATCTCTGTATAGAGGAAGTAGATGAGCAGTTGCTTAGGTATAGGAGGGAATGGGAAGATTGAGGCCTGTCTTTTGCAGGATAAAAATGTCCTAAAATTGATTGTAGTGATGGTCGTACAACTCTGTGAATATGCTTAAGACCATTCATTGGTGAATTACATGGTATGTAAATTATAGTTCAATAACATAGTTACCAAATATAATCAGAAGCATGAAAGCACTACTGATAATGGTTTACATCCGTGTCCTCACCAAATCTCATGTCGAAATCTCATGTTGGATGTTGGGCCTGGTGGGGGTGATTGGATTATGGGGGAGAGTCCTCATGAATGATTCGGCTCCATACCCTCCATGCTGTTCTTGTGATAGTGAGGTCTCGTCACATCTGGTTGCTTCAAAGTGTGTGGCACCTCCCCTCTGTCTCCCTCCTGCTCCAGCCATAGAAGACATGCCTGCTTCTCCTTAGCCTCTGCCATGATTGTAAGTTTCCTGAGGCCTCCCTAGAAGCAAAAGCTACTGTGCTTCCTGTACAGTCTGCAGGACCTTGAGCCAATTAAACCTCTTTTCTTTATCAATTACTGTCTCAGGTATTATCTATGTTTCTTTTTTTGTGAGTCAGAGTCTCTGTTGCCCAGGCTGGAGTGCAGTGGCATGATCTTGGCTCACTGCGACCTCCCTCTCCCGGATTCAAGCAACATGCCCTTCCCAGAAGAGAAAGCTGTTGAACTGCTGGCCTGTCTCCCCCAGGTGGCCAGGATTTACCGTCACCATTGGCTGCCCTTGCCCAGGCTGCTGCAGCCCTTCCTTCAGAAGGACGGTGCCTGAGGTCCCGCTGTCCCCGCCAACAGGAAATGCCTCTGAGCAGTCACATCACTGCCCACCGTCCAGGACGACAAGTGCTCCGGTCCTCTTGTTAGTTTTTCTTTTCAGCTAACTCTGAACCGTGGCCAAAAATGTAATCTTTAGCTCCTGGGCAGCTGCTGGACCTCTGAGGAGCCTGGTTAAGGAACTGATTCATTTCCTGAGGGCTGACCACGTGCAGAACCCTGTGGAAAGTAGAGGGAGAGCCTGGGCTGGGTTCTAATGGCAGGAGGGAGGTCGTTAGAAGATACTATCTGGTGTTCGCTGCAGGATGAAGTCCTGACTCCCTCGAAACTGTCTGCTGACTGTCTCGCCTCCCCTCCTGTGGGTGCTGCCCTGCCTCTGTTATTTGCCTTTCTCCTGCCATCTCTTGCCGCCTCCGAGGGCCTCTGCAGAGCTGCTGCCGTGGCCTTGTTGCCAAAAGCAAGCATAAAAAGGTCCAGTTCATGCGTTATTTCTTGAAAACCCCTCACACCCCCGCTCACAATGCAGAGTGTCGCCAATGTACTTTAAACATGTCCCTGCTGTAGAACATGTCACATTTTTATGGCCTGTTTAAAAATCAGGGTATTTGGCCGGGCACAGTGGCTCTTGCCTATACTCCCAGCACTGGGAGCCTGAGGCAGGTGGATCATTTGAGATCAGGAGTTCAAGACTGGCCTGGCCAACATGGTGAAACCCCGCCTCTACTAAAAATACAAAAATTAGCTGGGTGTGGTGGTGTGTTCCTACAATCCCAGGAAGTGGAGGTTGCAGTGAGCCAAGATCACGCCACTGCAGTCCAGCCTGGGTAACAGAGCTAGACAGTGTCAAAAACAAAAGTCCAGGCACGGTGGCTCACGCCAGTAATCCCAGCACTTTGGGAGGCCAAGGTGGGTGGATCACGAGGTCAGAAAATTGAGACTTTCCTGGCCAACATGGTGAAACCCCGTCTCAACTAAAAACACAAACATGAGCTAGGCGTGGTGGTGCATGCCTGCAATCCCAGCTACTTGGGAGGCTGAGGCAGGACAATCACTTGAACTCAGGAGGCGGAGGTTGCAGTGAGCCGAGATCATGCCACTGCACTCCAGCCTGGCGACAGAGCGAGACTGTCTCAAAAAAAAAAAAAAAAAAAATCAGTGCATTCATTCAATAAATATTTTCCTTATTATGTGCCAGGCACTGAGCTAGGGGCCAAAGATGCAAGTATAAACTAAACAACCCTGGCTACATGCAGCTCACAGCCTGGTAGAAAAACAACACTCCTCACCCTTTCAGAGCTATCTTAATAGAGCGGCGCAGGCACTAGGGCTTGGGCCCCCACAGGACCAGGACACCGAGTCAGCTGAAGTAAGGATGATTGCGGTGGATGAGCTTTGTGAGGGAGAACCAGGAGTTTGGCTTTAGATGTGTGCAATTAGACATGCAGGTGGACATGTCAGGTAGGCAGTTGCATATGTGAGTCTAAAGTATGAGAAGGAGGTGACCTGGAGCTATGCATCCAGGAGGTGCAGGTGCAGGGACAGCAGTTAAAGCCAGACACCCGATGAGATCCCCAGCAGAGGATAGGTAGGGATGAGAGCCAAGAATTGGGCCGGGTGCGGTGGCTCACGCCTGTAATCCCAGCACTTTGGGAGGTCAAGGCGGGCAAATCAACTGAGGTCAGGAGTTCGAGACCAACCTGACCAACATGGAGAAACCCTATGTCTACTAAAAATACAAAAATTGGCCGGGCATAGCGGCGCATGCCTGTAATCCCAGCTACTCAGGAGGCTGAGGCAGGAGAATCACCTGAACCCAGGAGTCGGAGGTTGCAGCGAGTCGAGATGGTGCCATTGCACTCCAGTCTGCGCAACAAGAGCAAGACTCCATCTCAAAAAAAAAAAAAAAAACAGAACGGAGCCATTATGTCTCCCCACCATTAGCTGACCTTCTTCCTCTTACAGAAAGAAACACACAAATGCAAGGAAGACCAGTGCTTTACCCCATGTCACAGCACAACCGCTGCACGGTGGAGGGAACATTCCAGTGTAAGATCAGCAGGCTCCAGAGCCCACACTCTTCCCATTGCTTTTTTTTTTTTTTTTTGAGATGGAGTCTCTGTTGCCCAGGCTGGAGTACAATAGTGCGATCTCGGCTCGCTGTAAACTACACCTCCCAGGCTCAAGCGATTCTCCTGCCTCAGCCTTGCAAGTAGATGGAATTACAGGCATACACCAGCACGCCCAGCTATTTTTTGTATTTTTAGTAGAGACGGGGTTTCACCATGTTGGCCAGGCGATCTCAAATTCGTGATCTCAAACTGTGAAGGAATCAACTAAAGTTGTGCCAATTTATTACAGCAACTATGGAGACGAATCCCAGGGAGCTGGATTTATGGTTTTTTTTTTTTTTTTTTTTTTTTTTTGAGGGGGATTTTCTCTTATTTTCCCCAGGCGGGAGTGCAATGGCGCGATCTCGGCTCACCGCCACCCCCGCCTCCTGG
>NW_022437316.1:29000-34241 GCF_009761245.1 Sapajus apella
GGAGTGCAATGGCGCGATCTCGGCTCACCGCAACCTCCGCCTCCTGGATTCAGGCAATGCTCCTGCCTCAGCCTCCTGAGTAGCTGGGATTACAGGCACGCACCACCATGCCCAGCTAATTTTTTGTATTTTTAGTAGAGACGGGGTTTCACCATATTGACCAGGATGGTGTCGATCTTTTGACCTCATGATCCACCCGCCTCGGCCTCCCAAAGGCTGGGATTACAGGCGTGAGCCACCGCGCCCGGCCTTGGATTTATGTTATATGTAAATTTTCGGTGCCACAAAGAAAAGGGGTTTCACCATGTTACTTAGGCTGATCTCAAACTCCAGAGCTCAAGTGGTTCCCCCGCCTCAGCCTTCCACCCCCCAAATTGCTGGGATTACAGGCATGAGCCACAGTGCCCCGCCAGTTGCATGCTTAATTTCTCTCTCTCCTACTGGACTGTAACCTCCATGAAGGTAGGACCCATGTCTGTTTCACTCAATAGTGTCCCCAGCTTGTAATACAATGCCTGTCTTAGTCCATCTGAGCTGCTATAACAAAATACTTTGCATTGAGTGGCGTGTAAATAACACAGATTTGTTTTTCACAGTTCTGGAAGCTAGGAAGTCTGAGATGAAGGTGCCTGCAGATTTGGTGGAAGCGCCTGCTTTCTGGTTCCTGCTGTGTGTCCACCCTCATAACCTAATCACCATTAAAAGGCTCCACCTCCTAATACAGTTTGGTGTAAAAGTACATTTATTTATTTATTTAGAGACAGAGTCTTGCTGTGTTGCCCAGGCTGGAATTTAGTGGTGCGATCTCACCTCACTGCAACCTCCACCTCCCAGGTTCAAGCAATTCTCCTGCCTCAGCCTCCAGAGAAACTGGGATTACAGGCGCCTGCCACCATGCCTGGCTAATTTTTGTATTTTTTTTAGTAGAGACGGGGCTTCACCACGTTGGCCAGCCTGGTCTTGAACTCCTGGCCTCATGATCCGCCCGCCTCAGCTTCCCAAAGTGCTGGGATTACCGGCGTAAGCCTCCGCACCCCGGCCGGAATTGTACATTTTAAAAGCACTAAGTTTACAGCATATAAATAATATCTCCATAACGCTGTATGTTTTTTTTAATTAAATGATTTTTTTCAATCCTTCTGTAGACATAATTTTTTCAAGTCATGTCTTGTTTTAAGCAAACTTACTAAAATCAACAAGGAGATTTAAAAATTACAATAATAGTTTGCTCTCAAGAAAAACAGCCCTGTGTACTTGAACTGTGCGCCATGTGGCTGGACAGGAGGCGGCCGGTTCCAGAGAGAAGCAGCTCCTTGGCTGTGGGGGCTGTGGTCTAGGATGACATCCAGAAGCCAGGCTTGGGCGACTGCCCGGGGGCGGACGGTGCCGGGGACAGCTCCAGAAAGGAGAGTGCGAGGCGGGTGTGGGGGTATTTGTTCTCCGGCATGTTAGTTTCCTCCTTCCTGGCCTTGCGCCCCACCCTTTTTTATTGCGCCCTGTCCGGTATCAGGACCAGGCCCCATTCACCTTGGGATCCCAGCACCCAGGCGCTTCAGCAGCGCAACTAATTGCATTGTTGGCTCGGGAAAGGTGCCGAATGCCGGAAGGGACGCCGTGCCTTACAGTGACCAGCAGGGACCCAGTCCTCCCCGAGCCCAGCCGCCTGCCCCGCTCCGGCCAGGATGTTGGAGGTGGGTGACCCCGAAGAGGTCCGCGGGGAGCTGGCGCCGCCGCGGGCCCCGCCGAGGGGGCTGCAGTCTTTGTGCCCCGGCAGCTCCCGGCTCCCGCCGCTGGGGGGCGGCCTCCTCCCCGCCGACCCCCGACAATAGCGCGAGGGGTGGGGAGCGCGCGGTCCCGGAAACTTTTCCCCGGCGCCTTCGCAGCCGCCGCCCGCGTCCGGGAGCGCGCCCTTCTCTGCCCGCGGTCAGTGCGGTCGGTGCGCTCGGCCAGGACCGCTGCGGCAGAACTGAACCCAGAAAAGCGGGCTCGGGGCGGCCGGCGCTCGCGGCTGCCTGCGGCGGGGGAGGCTGCGCCCAGGTCCCCAGCCCCGCGGAGCGCGCCCAGCCGCGCCATGGGGGAGGCGCCCAGCCCCGCGCCCGCGCTCTGGGATTGGGACTACCTGGACCGCTGTTTCGCCCGCCACCGCGTCTGCATCTCCTTCGGCCTGTGGATCTGCGCCTCCTCCTGCTGGATCGCCGCCCACGCGCTGTAATGGGGCCCGGGGTCGGGGGGGCTGCCGGGCGGGGAAAGAAGCGCCACGCCCCTGCTACTCCCCCTTGGAAACCTAGAGGGCGGAAAGGGGGGCTCAGTAGCAGGATCAAATGAAACATTGCTCTGTAGACTGAGGTGGGGTACTTCTTTCCAGATCCTACGCACGGGGAAGCTGGGCTGTGAGCCACAGGGAGGAGGCTGGGTGGTGCAGCCGATGGGTCCCAAGTACCACGCGAGCCCTGGTGCCGTTGTCAGCCCTTGCCCCATTGACTCGTGGTATGACCTTCGCAAGCTCTGGGCCTCCTGTGACTAGGGATAATACCTCATAGGATGATGGGAGGATTAAATGATTCAGTACGGGTAAAGCGCTTAGTAAGTACTCATTAAACATTTGTATTGCTCCAGCTAAGCCACCAACTCTTGGAAAGTCCCTTGATGTTTCTGGCCTCAATTTACCCAAAGTCCTCTTAGATAGGAAGGGGAGTGACGATCCAACTGGCCTGTCTTTGCCCTGGTCTGTCCAGCACGTGGACTGGTTTCGCCAGATGCTCACCATAGCCTAAGTTCTAAGAGTGAATCTCCAGGTCCTCAGCCTCCCTGTCCTAGGCTTGGAAATCCACTAGCATTGTCCAGGATTCCCTAGCAGGGAAGAAAGGACCTGCACCGCTGGGAGAGGTTACAGCTGTCTCCCTGTCGGTGCTCGGTGGTTATTCTCCTAAGGCATGTGGTCGTATTGCAGAGATTCTGCAGCCCCGCTACCCAGTGACTGGAATACAAATAAAAAGACACCTAGAACATTTACTATGGGCCCAGCGTTGCATTCATTTAACTCATTCAATGCCTGCCACTCACAATATCATTACCAGGAGGTAGGTCCTGTCACCCCCACTTTCGGTAAGGATCCCTGAGGTTCTGAGAGTTTAAGTTGTCTGAGTGAAAGGAAAGAACCAAAACCCCAGATCCTACTGAAAAGGGGCAGGCTGGTAAAAGGTTAAACTGTCCAGATCAGAGGCAGGAAACTAACAAGGCACTGGACACCCAGTATCCATTTGTTCCTCACGGAGTCCTCAGACCAGCACTCTTAGGCACTTTCCACCCTTGGAGGGGTTAAGAGCAAGCCTCTGCTTCTCACCCTGCCTGGGATCTGGACATAACCCATTTGTTTTCAGGGCCTCGCCATCCCTGAACGTCCCCGTCCTCTAGGACGTGTCTTCGGAGTGGTGTGTGGGCTGGGTAAGGTCAGCTGGAACCCTGGCCCCAAGAGCTGGGGAAGTGGCTGAGAACAGGGTTCGGAGCAAAGCCCCTGCATGTGAAGCCAGAAGACCACCACTAACTCACCTTCTCACCAGAGGCCTCACTTTTCTCCTCTCAAATGGGAGGGTTGATATAAATTATTTCTAATTTGGGTCTGCCTCTTGGAGTCTCCAATGTAAGAATCTTCACTCCTGGCCTGGTGCAGTGGTTCATGCCTGTAATCCCAGCACTTTGGGAGGTGGAGGCAGGTGGATCACCTAAAATCAGGAGTTCGAGACCAGCCTGGCCAACATAGTGAAACCCCATCTCTACTAAAAATATGAAAAATTAGCTAGGCATGGTGACAGGCACCTGTAATCCCAGCTACTCGGGAGGCTGAGGCAGGAGAATCAGTTGAGCCCGGGAGGCGGAGGTTGCAGTGAGCCGAGATTGTGCCATTGCACAGCCTAGGCAACAAGAGCAAAACTCCGTCCCAAAAAAAAAAGGATCTTTACTCCTTGGCCTTGAATTGGTTTTAGGAGCCCAGGACCCAGATTAAAGTTGATGTTGCCACTGTGAGCTTCGGGCTTGGGCCAGTAGGTCAAGAAAATGTTTAGAAGGTGGGGCGCGGTGGCTCACGCGTGTAATCCCAGCACTTTGGGAGGCCAAGGTGGGCGGATCACCTGAGGTTGAGAATTTGAGACCAGCCTGAGCAACATGGAGAAACCCCATTTCTACTAAAAATACAAAATTAGCCAGGCGTGGTGGCGCATGCCTGTAATCCCAGCTACTTAGGGAGGCTAAAGCAGGAGAATCGCTTGAACCTGGGATGCAGAGGTTGTGGTGAGCCAAGATCACACCATTGCACTCCAGCCGGGCGACAAGAGTGAAACTCTGCCTCAAAAAAAATAAAGAAAGAAAGAAAGAAATATTTAGAAAGCCAAAGCCTCTGTCATCCACCATTCCCAAGGACAGGCACTCAGAATCAGCCAGATTGTTCGAAGGCTGTGGAATGAGTGCCGCCCTCTGGTTAACAGAAATGAAACCAGAGCTGCAGTCATGCCTGAGTGTCTCCAGAGAAATGGAGCAAAAAGGCACGCACAACAACGCATTTCTGAGACCCTGTCAGTGGCGCTGATAGAAACCTCCGGCCTCTTCCAGCCCGTCCTGCCCTGCCCTTCCGTGCATAGTGTCCAGTGGATATGGGCGGGAGAGGGGCCATAAGGAGAGAATCAACAGGGGGGTTCTAAGGAAAGGTCAGCACAAAGTGCCAAAAAGGCTCTCCCTGTGTAAAGAACATGCTCATTGTGGACAGGGCCGGCAGAAGCCAGGCTGCTGCACTTCCCAGGTGGTTTAGAAGAATTTCACTTTATTTCAGAGAAACAAGTTTCTTTTTTTTTTTTTTGAGATGGAGTTTCACTCTTGTTACCCAGGCTAGAGTGCAGTGGCACGATCTCGGCTCACCGCAACCTCCGCCTCCTGGGTTCAGGCAATTCTCCTGCCTCAACCTCCTGAGTAGCTGGGATTACAGGCACGCACCACCATGCCCAGCTAATGTTTTGTATTTTTAGTAGAGACGGGGTTTCACCATGTTGACCAGGATGGTCTCGATCTCTTGACCTTGTGATCCACCCGCCTCGGCCTCCCAAAGTGCTGGGATTACAGGCTTGAGCCACTGCGCCTGGCCTGAAACAAGTTTCTTTTTTAATTTAGGCAGTTAACTCTGCTCTGTAGTTATCTGTAGTGGTTGGGTTGCTTTTTTTTTTTTTTTTTTTTTTTTTTTTTTTTTTTTTTTTT
>NW_022437316.1:34341-60678 GCF_009761245.1 Sapajus apella
TTTTTTTTTTTTTTTTTTTTTTTTTTTTTTTTTTTTTTTTCTGAGGTGGAATCTTGCTCTGTCGCCCAGGCTGGAGTGCAATGGCATGATCTCTGCTCACTGCAACCTCTGCCTCCTGAGTTCAAGCGATTCTTCTGCCCCAGCCTCCCCAGTAGCTGGGATTACAGGCACTCACCACCACGCTCGGGTACTTTTTGTATTTTTAGTAGAAACAGGATTTCATCATGTTGGCCTGGCTGGTCTTGAACTCCTGACTTCAGGCAATCAAAGTGTTGGGACTTGGCCTCCCAAAAGTGCTGGGATTATAGGCGTGAGCCATCCCACCTGGCCTGGGTTACTTTTATAGCCCTCCTGTTTCCCTTTCAAAAAATAAAACCTGATGGCTACATTTTCAGTGCTAAGTGGGGAGTCATCAAATGGAGCCAGCCTGATTTGGAGTCTGAATGTAATTCCTCTTCACTAAAAGAGGCGGTGTCTTCACATATGAGGTCTAGCTCCTGCCATGGGCATCTGGACAGGCAGCTCGGGAGTCTTCTGACTGTTTCCCGTCTGGAAACTAAGTTCAAAAACGCCACCTAAATACCTTGGGGACACATGAGGATGCAGGTCATAGTTGCCCGTTTCAGATGTATGCGTTTGGGTCCAAACTCATGGGTCCTGTGTTCTGTCCACACCCCTGTCACCCCAGGCTTCTCTATCTGAGATGTGCAAAGAAATCCAGACAGGACCAGTCACCACTGTGTGCTGCGTGCTGCCTCCTGACCAGTCTGTGCGACACCGTGGGGGCCATTCTGGCCAGACAGCTCACAATCCAGGTATGTTGGGCCGACAGCTGACGGTGGCTTAGGCCAGCAGAGGGCTGACCTCGCTCCCTGCTGCAGCCATGTGGCATCTGTCTTGTTGCTTCAACGTGCGTAGCACAATGTCGTCTCAGAACCTGTGCCTTTGCTGTTCTTTCTGCCCCCCCTCCGAGGCTCTTGTTTCCGATATCCGCTTGGCTCCCTGCTTAGTCCTTCAAGTCCTTGCTCAAAAGTCACCTTCTTATGGCCAGGTGGGGTGGCTTAGGCCTGTAATCCCAGCACTTTGGGAGGCTGAGGCGGGTGAATCACTTGAGGTCGGGAGTTGGAGGCCCTGTCTCTACTAAAAACAAAATTAACCGGGCGTGGTGCATGCCTGTGATCCCAGCTACTGGGGAGGCTGAGGCAGGGAGAATCACTTGAACCTGGGAGGCGGAGGTTGCAGTTAGCCGAGATCACGGTACTGCGCTCCAGCATGGGTGGCATAGCAAGACTCTGTCTCAAAAAACAAGCAAAAAAAAGTCACCTTCTCAATAAGACCTCCCTGCTTATAATGGTGACCAACCTCTTCCACCAGTGTTCTGGATTCCATTATTCTAATCTATTTTTTGTCTACAGCTTAATCCCTAATGCACCACATACTTTACTCATGTGTACTCCTTTTTTTTGGACACAGTCTTGCTCTGTTGCCCAGGCTGGAGTGCGGTGACATGATCTTGGCTCACTGCAACCTCTGCTTCCTGGCTTCAAGCAATTCTCCTGCCTCAGCCTCCTGAGTAGCTGGGATTACAGGTGCCCACCACCATGCCCACCTAATTTTTTTTTAAGCCTTCTGCAGCTTGTAACCCAGCTAATTTTTGTATTTTTAGTAGAGACAGGGTTTCGCCATGTTGCCCAGGCTGGTCTTGAACTCCTGAGTTCAGGACAATTTGCCCACCTCGGCCTCCCAATGTGCTAGGATTTACAGGCTTGAGCTGCCGAGCCTCACCTGTTTATTACTTCTTGTATGTGAACTCCCATTAGAATGTCAGCTCCACAAGGGCAAGGCTTTGTTCACTGCTGTATCCTTATCACTTTAAACAGCACCTGGCACCTAGTAGGTGCTTAATAAATAGTCATTTAGAGCTTTGACCCAGCCACAGCTCATTAGGTGTGGCTGAGTCTTTTCCAGGTAGTGATGTAGGCGTTGGGGCAAGGGAAAAGTAGCTTCAAGTTTCCCAAAAGCCTAGGCCCTCAGACAAACCTGTGTAGAAGGGTCCTATCCCAAAACACGTATCCCTAGGAAATCCTGTTGTGCCCACTGTGGAAGCGCCTCCTGGGACTGTTCTTGGCCTTATGCCCATCCAGGTAGAAATGAAGGAAGGCAGCCTTGTGGGCAGGGCACAGATCTGGAGCATTCTAGACCCTGCTGCAAGCGGCGTTGTCTCAAAAGCAAATCACCTTTCATTTTGGGTGCCCATTCTCATTAGCTAATAGAATACAATAGGGCCAGCTGGGTGAGGTGGTTCATGTCTGTAATCCTAGCACTTTGGGAGGCTGAGGTGGGCACACTGCCTGAGGCCAGGCGAGACCAGCCTGGCAACATGGAGAAACCTAGCCCCTCGGGGTGGTACATGCCTATAATCCCAGCAACTCGGGAGGCTGAGGCAGGAGAATCGCTTGAATCGGGGAGGCAGAGGCCGCGGTGAGCTGAGATGGTGCCACTGCACTCCAGCAAAGATACTTGAATGCCAAGACTCTCTTCCCACTTGCTCCCAGGTCTTCACGGGTGCCTACCTCGCAGCTATTGACTTAGCGAACTTCATGTTCACCCTCTTCCCAGTCTGTGGATCCAGATTCAAGTCTAATTCAGGTGAGTACATGGCTGTCTGTTCCTGTCTCTATTCACTCATTCATTCATCAGCACACCGAACGCCTGCTCCCTAGGGCTCTCTGAGTGGGCACCAGCCAGACGCAGAGAAAGGAGAGGGTCTCATTAGGGTTGCCAGCTTGGAGGTGTGTGCACACTGTGGGCAGCCAGAGGGAGGGAAGGGCTGCTGGTGTCAAGGAAACTCAGGGCCCTAGGGCTGGGACCACAGGCCGGGCATTTGGGCCCACAGAGCCTCATGGGCAAAGGCTAGGAGGAGGGTGGAGCAAGGCGTGGGGATGAATAGTGATATCTCAGCGTGCAAGTTTGGGGTGGCCAGGTGAAGCTTCACAGCTGCTGGAAGTGGATGCCAGAAACAGGCACGGGGCACCACAGGCAGGGGCTGGAAATGACGGGGCCAGGATGAGTGGCCTGAGCGTCTGCAGCTGGGGCTTCTTGAGAAGGGTCAGCAGTGCGCTTGGACCCTTGTTTAAAAACAAGGGATGAGGGGATGGGCGTGGTGCCTCATGCCTGTAATCACAGCACTTTGGGAAGCTGAGGCAGCCAAAGGGAGGTCGGGAGTTTGAGACCAGCCTGGCATGCAGCTGTAATCCCAGCTACTTGGGAGGCTGAGCCAGGAGAATCGCTTAAACCTGGGAACTGGAGATTGCGGTGAGCCAAGATAGCGCCACTGTAGTTCAACATGGGCGACAAGAGTGAACTCCTTCTCAAAAAAAAAAGAAAAAAAAGGGGATGAACTGCATGTGGTGGCTCATCCCTGTAATCCCAGCACTTTGGGAGGCTGAGGTGGGAAGATTGCTTGAGACCAAGAGTTTGAGACCAGCCTGGGCAACATAGCAAGACCCTAGCCTGCAAACATTTTAGAAAGTAGCTGGGCATGGTGGTACATGCCTGTGGTCCCTGCTGGGGAGACTGAGGTGGGAGGATCACTTGAGCCCTGGAGGTGGAGGCTGCAGTGAGCTGTGATTGTGCCAGTGCACTCCAGCCTGGGCAGCAGAGCAGGACCCTGTCTCAAAAATAAACAAATATGTTAGAGGGACTGCTGCATCAGTGTGTAGTGTAGCATGCCCTCAGCTGCTCAGTGCTGGCCACTGAGTATTTTTAGAGTTTCCCAGGAGAGAGCTGGGCAGTGGTTTATACCTAGAATCCCAGCCACTCATGAGGCCGAGGTGGGAGATTGCTTGAGCCTAGGAGTTCAAGTCCAGCCTGGGTAATATAGTGAGACTTCATCTCTAAAAGAAAAAACAAATACAATTGCTCAGAGGAGGGTCTATCTTATATTTCAAGGAAATTTTCAGACACCATTCATGGCTGGGCACGGTGGCTCACGCCTGTGATCCCAGCACTTTGAGAGGCTGAGACGGAAAGATCACGAAGTCAGGAGTTCGAGACCAGCCTGGCCAACATAGTGAAACCCTGTCTCTACCTAAACTACAAAAAATTAGTCAGGCGTGGTGTCAGGCACCTGTAATCTCAGCTACTTGGAAGGCTGAGGCAGGAAAATCACTTCAAACCAGGAGGCAGAGGTTGCAGTGAGCAGAGATCCCACCATTGCACTCCAGCCCGGGCAACAGGGCGAGACTCCGTCTCAAACACCGACAACAACAACAAAGAAATAAAGGCCTCGCTCACTGCTGTTTGTCCCGTTCACAGTTCCTGCTGCTGCCATCACCGATTCGCTGGTTGATGCTCTTACCACGCTTGAGCTTGTACCAGCTCTGCTCTGCAGAGACTGTAGAAACCACCAGGGATGGGGCGTTATGCTTAGGAGCGCTAGTCCCGATGAGGCACTGCTGTCTGCATGCAGATACTTACCATAGAAGATAATGTCATCTCTCATCGCTGCCTAAGGAAGGAGAACAGCACCAGTTACGGGGGCAGGGGTGTGCCTCAGTGGTGGAGAGGAAAGGCTCCTTGGAGAGGTGGCACAGCTACAGGGCCCCGAAGGGTGGGGAGGAGCTGGCCTGCAGAATAACGTGGGACCCTGCTTTGGCGTCATGTGGGGAGTTGACACCCGTTTTTCCCATGCAGCTATCTGACAAGTTCTAGGTCCCAGGAGCCACATGGGATTTTGGTGTCTGTTGCAGATTGGGAAGCCCGAGAGAGGAACAGGAGGCGGCAGCTTGGGGCCGGCGTGTTTGCCCTGGCCCTGCCGCTGAGCCTGGGTCCATGCTGGGCCCTCTGGGTTGCTGTCCCGAAGGATTCAGCCACCATCCGGGGGCCGCAGCGGAGGCTGCTGGCGAACCTGCTGCAGGTGAGGCTGAGCCACTGTGGGGAGGACTCGTGGTACTGCATGTCCTGCCAAATGCCCAGGGTGGGATGAGGCGGGAGCCGGGGCAGTAGGGTTAAGCCTTCCATTGTTGGAAGAAACCTAAAAGCAGGAAAGGACCCCTGAGCTTTGGCTGTTTCTTGGGGCGCATGGGCAGACTCCACAGAGTGCTGATGGCAGATCACCTGTTCTTGCAGGAAAACCCTGAGATTCTTGGCTACCTTCTGGGTGGCATTGCTGCCTTCGGCTCCTGGGCTTCTCGGATCCCCCCTCTCTCCAGAATTGTGAGGCTGGGGGTGGGCCTGGGACCGTGGGTCACATGGCAGGTCTCAGGGCATCTGGGAGCATCCTGAGAGGGCCAGGTCATGGGGCGGGGGTGTGGCGTCACCATGGGGCCATGCACGTGGACTCAGATTTTTCTCAAGAGCATTAGTGTGTGTGACAGCAAGTAGGGGGTGTGTGTGGAGAGTGGGCAGCCAACCTGGGCGTTCTGAGGACTGCGGGAGCCTCCCGGGGAAAGCCCAGGTGTACTTTCCCATTTCCTATAGCAAATGAAAAGCAAGCTCTGAGGAAAAGGCCCCTAAACTGGATAAATCCAGGAGAGAATGAAATTTGAGAGACTACAGGAGTCAGCTATGAGGTTCTGTGTAGATCAAGAGTGTCTTACTGACAGGCATTCTTCAGGCATCCGCGTGAGGGAGGCCCTGTGTTGACCAGTCCTGGGGGGTAAGATGTGAGCAGGGCCGAGCGCTCGCCCACGGGAGCTCACGGTCTCATGGAAGACACAGGAATGTGAAGCAGCATCTCCTAATGGTTGAAGAAAGATAGGAACGAATGTTGGGCCCGGGCGCGGTGGCTCACACTTGTAATCCCAGCACTTTGGGAGGCTGAGGCAGGTGGATCACAAGGTCAAGAGTTCGAGACCAACTTGGCCAACACAGTGAAACCCCGTCTCTACTAAAAATACAAAAATTAGCTGGTCATGGTGGCAGGCAGCTGTAATCCCAGCTACTCAGGAGGCTGAGGCAGGAGAATCGCTTGAACCCAGGAGGCGGAGGTTGCAGTGAACCGAGATTGTGCCACTGCACTCCAGCCTGGGCGACAGAGCTAGACTCCATCTCAAAAAAAGAAAAGAAAAAAAAGAAACATTTGAGATTTCAGAAGAGAGAGAGGAGAGAGAAGCCTCCTACGCTCTTCAAATGAGCAAGGGTGAAAGCCACGCTGCCAGGCGGTGGGGTAGTGGGGAGGTGTCGTGTCGGCTCAGAAGGGAACATGAATTTCAGGACACAGGCTAGGGAAAGGCCATCAGCAGAGGAGAGCACACAGGAAAAGCCCCCACGCGTGAAAGCGCCTGAGAAACAGCAAGACTGGACGTGTGACAGCCACTCTGCCAAGTGTCCTGTGCAGATGACTCTGAGACAACTGCTCCTGTCTCACTGATTAAACAGTGGCCAAATCCAACCCCGTGGCATGCCACAGGCCCATTTTGTCTAAAAAGAATCAGCCGGTGCGGTGGCTCCTGCCTGTAATCCCAGCACTTTGGGAGGCCGAGGCGGGTGGATCATTTGAGGTCAGGAGTCCAAGATCAGCCTGGCCAACATGGCAAAACCCACATCTCTACTAAAAATACAAAAATTATCCAGGCATGGTGGCGGGTGCCCGTAATCCCAGCTACTCGGGAGGCTGAGGCAGGCAAATCACTGGAACCTGGGAGGTGGTGGTTGCAGTGAGCCGAGATCGCGCCACTGCACTCCAGCGCAGGTGACAGAGCAATAATCCATCTCAGAAAAAAAAAAAAAAAATTACTTGCCCAAGAGTGTCCTGATTAGCGTTCGGGGATGGAGCATTGTTAGTGGTTGTTCATGAAGTCAGTGAAGCTGAAGTCTGTGCTGTGACTGCCACATGGGCCTCATCAGCAGGTGTCCTGTGTTTAGATTAATGGAGAGGAGAGTGGTGACCACCGGTGGTCTAGGGGGACAAATGTCCAAATCATACCACTCTCCCTCCTGTTCTCCCAGCGTCAGGTGCCGGGGCACTGAGATGGTGAGGACCCCGCCCAGCTCTCAGGAGCCCTCTGACTGTGTAAAGAGCTGAGTCATGATCAATAAAAGGTAGTCTGCTAGAGGGATGTGTTAGGGCCCAGAAGAGGGAGTTGCTTGTTCTCCTTAGGATGGAGTTGGTAAGGGAAGGTGTCCCAGGGTTAAGCTCAAGCCAGGTCCTGAGGGATGAGTAGGAGTCTGACAGGCAGAAGAAGCAACTTGAGCAAAAACTGGAAATGTAACAGAAGCATTGCCCTGGGGGACTGGCTGTGGGCAGAGGGCTTGCCCGAAACCTGCTGTGCCACTGAGGGACCTGGGTCTTGTGATCTGGTGCTCCTCCCTGCCCAGCCCCTTCCTCTCTCTGTGCAGTGCCGGGGAAAGACATTTCCCTCCATCCACCTGTGGGCCCGGCTCCTGTCGGCCCTGGCTGGCCTCCTCTATGCCTCAGCCATTGTGGCCCACGACCGGCAGCCTGAGTACCTGCTGCGAGCCACACCCTGGTTCCTGACCTCCCTGGGCCGCGCTGCGCTGGACCTCGCTGTATCCACCCAGGCCTGGGAAGCTCCCTGCCTGCAGCCAGTGGAGGCCTGTGTCTCCACCGCTCCCTGCCCCTGCCCCACTCTCCTTTTCTCTTGCTAGATGGAATTCTCCCAGCAGCCAAGGTGTGGTTTGAAGGTTGGGGCAGGCAGGCTGGGTGTGGTGGCTCACACCTGTAATCCCAGCACTTTGGGAGGCTGAGGCATGTGGATCCCCTGAGGTCGGGAGTTCGAGACCAGCCTGACCAACATGGAGAAACCCCCCCTCTCTACTAAAAAAAAAAAAAAAGAAAACTAGCCGGGTGTGGTGGCGTGTGTCTGGAATCCCAGCTACTTGGGAGGCTGAGGCAGAAGAATTGCTTGAACCCATGAGGGAGGGGGAGGTTGTGGTGAGCCGAGATCAAACCATTGCATTCCAGCCTGGTCAACAAGAGTGAAACTCCATCTCAAAAGAAAAAAAAAAGGAGAAGAAGGTTGGGGCAGGCAAACACAAATGCAATTATTTGTAGTTTTATGTTTCCCTTTTTTTTCTTTTGAGACAGAGTCTTGCTGTGTTGCCCAGGCTAGAGCGCAATGGCGAGATCTCGGCTCACTGCAACCTTCACCTCCCAGGTTCAAGCAATTCTCCTGCCTCAGCCTCCCAAGTAGCTGGGTCTACAGGTGTGTGCCGTCATGCCTGGCTAATTTTTGTATTTTTAGTAGAGACTAAAAATGTTTGCATTTTTAGATGCTGCCTGTGGGTAATGGCTATGCTGTGTTGGTGGTGGGGTGTGTGTGAAGGCAAAGCAGGGCCGCACCCTCTCTGCAGGCGCTAGAGGGGAGTCTTCGCTTGCCTCGTCCAGCTGCTGGTGGCTCTTGGTGTCCCTTGGCATATGGTGGCATCATTTTCATTTCTGCCTCGGCCTTCCCATGGCCCTCTTCCTTTGTGTATCTTCCTATGTCTCCTTTTCTTACGGGGACTCCAGTCACTGGAGTCAGGGCCCAGTCTAATCCACAATGACTCCATTGTAATTATATCAGCAAGGACCCTACTTCCAATAAGGTCACAGTCTGGGCCAGGCGTGGTGGCTCACACCTGTAATCCCAGCACTTTGGGAGGCCGAAGTGGGTGGATCACCTGATGTCAGGACTTCGAGACCAGTCTGGTAAATGTGGTGAAACCCCGTCTCTACTAAAAATACAAAAATTAGCTGGGCATGATGGCAGGTGCCTGTAATCCCAGCTACTTGGGAGGCTGAGGCAGGAGAATTGCTTGAACTGGGGAGGCAGGGGTTGCAGTGAGCTGAGATGATGCCACTGTACTCCAGCCTGGGCAACAGAGAAAGTCTCTGTCTCAAAAAAAAAAAAAAAAAAAGTCACGTTCTGAGATGGATCTGAATTTTTGGGGACACTATCCAACCCACCGCATGTATTGTCACTGTCAGCCAGGCCGGTCAAGAAAGATGTTCCAGGCCAGGCACGGTGGCTCACGCCCGTAATCCCAGCACTTTGGGGGGCTGAGGCGGGCAGATCACGTGAGGTTGGGAGTTCGAGACCAGCCTGACCAACATGGAAAAACCCCGTCTCTACTAAAAATACAAAATTAGCCCGGCATTGTGGCACATGCCTGTAATCCCAGCTTCTTGGGAGGCTGAGGCAGGAGAATCGCTTGAACCCGGGAGGCGGAGGTTGCGGTGAGCCGAGATTGCACCATTGCACTCCAGCCTGGGCAGCAAGAGTGAAACTTCATCTCAACAACAACAACTACAAAAAAAAAAAAAAGATGTTCTTCATAATGCTTTTGTTTTGCAAATATTTACCAAGTGCTTGTTAGGGACAGGGTCTCATTGGGTGCTGGGCCCTTGTGGGGACAGGACTGTGTGTCTTCAGATGAGCTACTCTCTGTCCCAGGCAGGATAAAACTGGGGAGGGAGGAGAGTAGGGGAGTCGGGGTGGGGGCAGCATGGTGTGAAGGGGTGAAGGGCCGCAGTAGGCGGCTGGAATCTGCTTCCTACCTTAACTTCCACCGTCTCAGATTATTTTCCTTTCGTGTGTGATGAAGAGCAAGATGAGACAGGCCTTGGGATTTGCCACTGAAGCCAGAGAGAGCCCCGACAGCCAAGCCCTTTTGACCTGGGCGGAGAAAGAGGAAGAGGACCAGGAGGTGAGGAATGAGCACAAGGTCTCTGGCTGGAAAACTCTGGTCCCAGCCACAGTATCTTGAGAAGCAGCAGGATGCTGTGGACGTGTGAAAGCTGCCTGCCGAGTGTTCTCTGCAGGCGACAGACAGCTGTCCTGTGTCACTGACGGAACAGTGGTTAAATCTAACATGACGTGTAACAGCCCGTCGTGTTTACTGGCATGGAGTGGACGGGGCAGTGAGCCTCAGTCAGGGCTGGGACTTAGGAATTCTGGAAGTCCCTCCCTGCTTGGCCAGTTGGTCACTTGATTTTTATTTGTATTTTATTTTACTTTATTTTTATTTATTTATTTGTTTTTTGAGATGCAGTCTCGCTCTGTTGCCCAGGCTGGAGTGCAGTGACGCAATCTTAGCTCACTGCAACCTCCGCCTTCCAGTTTCAAGCAATTCTCCTGCCTTATCCTCCCGAGTAGCTGGGATCACAGGCACGTGCCACCACACCTGGCTAATTTTTTTTTTTTTTTTTTGAGATGGAGTCTCACCCTGTCACCAGACTGGAGTGCAGTAGTGCGATCTCAACTCACTGCAACCTCTGCCTCCTGGGTTCAAGTGATTCTCCTGCCTCAGCCTCCTGAGTAGCTGGGACTATAGGTGTGTACCACCATGCCCAGCTAATGTTTGTATTTTTAGTAGAGACAGGGTTTCACCATGTTGGCCAGGATGGTCTTGATCACTTGACCTCGTGATCTGCCCGCCTTGGCCTCCCAAAGTGCTGGGATTACAGGCGTGAGCCAGGGTGCCCAGCCCACTTGGTCACTTTAAAAAGCTACTGTTGGCCGGGTGCGGTGGCTCAAGCCTGTAATCCCAGCACTTTGGGAGGCCGAGGCGGGTGGATCACGAGGTCAAGAGATCGAGACCATCCTGGTCAACATGGTGAAACCCCATCTCTACCAAAAATACAAAAAATTAGCTGGGCATGGTGGTGCGTGCCTGTAATCCCAGCTACTCAGGAGGCTGAGGCAGGAGAATTGCCTGAACCCAGGAGGCGGAGGTTGCGGTGAGCCGAGATCGCGCCATTGCGCTCCAGCCTGGGTAACGAGTGAAACTCTGTCTCAAAAAAAAAAAAAAAGCTGCTGTTTATGTTCAAAGCTAAGGGAACCCTGAATGCAATAGGATCCTATGTTTTCCCAGTTATACAAATATTTTGAGTTTTTTTTGATCACTTAATGACTTAATATATTGTTAGCAATGTAGATGAAATAGTCAAATGCCCACTGAATTCTTCTGAATAATTTACTTAGTGGTATATAAGTTCACATACTACCTACCTTAATATATTCATTTTTAAATAATGTGATTTTGGCCGGGTGCTGTAGCTCACACCTGTAATCCCAACACTTTGTGAGGCCAAGGCAGGCAGACTGGTTGAGCTCAGGAGCTGAAGACCAGCCTGGGCAACAGGGTGAAACCCTGTCTCTACCAAAAATACAAAAAATCGGCCAGGTGTGGTGGCGCATGCCTGTAGTCCCAGCTACTTAGGAGGCTGAGGCAGGAGGATCTCTTGATCCTGGAGGCAGAGGTTGCAGTGAGCCAAGATGGCACCACTGCATTCCACTACAGAGTGAGACTCCCATCTCAAAAAAATAAATAGGGCCAGGCATGGCGGCTCACTCCTGTAATCCTAGCACTTTGGGAGGCTGAGGCAGGCAGATCACAAGGTCAAGAGTTGGAGACCAGCCTGGCCAACATGGTGAAACCCTGGCTCACTAAGAATACAAAAAAAAAATCAGCCAGGTGTGATGGTGCACGCCTGTAGTCCCAGCTGCTTGGGAGGCTGAGGTAGGAGAATCACTTGAACCCAGGAGGCGGAGGTTGTGGTGAGCTAAGATCGCACCATTGCACTCCAGCCTGGGCAACAGAGGGAGACTCCATTTCAAAAATATGAATAAATAAATTCTGTGATTTTCACTCATATTTCTCCAAAAACCGTATTCCCACCTTCACAGGCATCTTTAGCATCCACGTCATTGCCACCACCTAGCAGTGCTCCAGAGGTTGTCATCATGCTCAGCTATGATACAGCCTTCGGGAATCGGCTTGTGATGCTGTCTCCACGAAGTTTTCTCAAGCTGCAAAGACCCATTTGCTATTTGTGGTCACTGGAATGTAACTGCTAACTCTGTTGCTTTTTGTTGTTGTTGTTGATAATGCTAAAAAGCTGATCTTTAAAAGTGTTGTTTAGGCTGGCGCAGTGGCTCACGCCTGTGATGCTAGCCCTTGGGGAGGCCTAGATGGGCAGATTGCCTGAGCTCAGGAGTTCGAGACCATCCTGGGCAACATGGTGAAGCCCCGTCTCTACTAAAAATACAAAAAAATCAGCCGGGCGTGGTGGAGGGCGCCTGTAGTCCCAGCTACTCAGGAGGCTGAGGCAGGAGAATCACTTGAACCCAGGAGGGGAGGAGGTTGCGGTGAGCTGAGATTGTGCCACTGCACTCCAGCCTGGGCAACAAAGTGAAACTCTGTCTCAATAAATAAATCAATAAATTTTAAAAAGTAACAATGTTGTTTACCGTAATATCAAACCTTTACAATTATGTCATGCCACTGCCAAAAGTTAACATGTCCCCTTTTATTGATTTAAATAGGTGACCTCTATAAGTAGCCAGAACTTATTCTATTCTAATTGAAGCCATTTGTCTTCATCAAAATTCCGACTGAGTCAATGAAATAGAAGATCATGGTGTATACATATGACAGATGAAAGCGTTTTATATAGGTCCTCAGACCAGAGATCCAAGTTCCCAGTGTAGGCCCTAGTGGGAAGTTATTTTCATTTCTTGTAGCAACTGTTAGGAAATTGTACCCCAAAAGGGGGCTAAAATATTAACAGGGCGCTGGTTGTCTTGGAATTCTGAAGAGAGAAGTGGAAGCCTTTGGAGTCTCTTCAGCAATCCTTCAGAGCAGTGGCCCTAAACCAGGATTACCTAGGACATGTTAGAAATGCAAATTCGAGGGCCCCACACTATCTCCTGAATCTGAAACTGAGGGTGTGGTCCAGGAATATGTATTTTATTTATTTTTGAGATGGAGCCTCACTCTGTTGCACAGGCCGGAGTGCAGTGGCATGATCTCAGCTTATTGCAATTTCTGCCTCCTGGATTCAAGCGATTCTCCTGCCTCAGCCTCCCAAGTAGCCGGGATTGCAGGTGCCTGCCACCACGCCTGAACAATTTTTGTATTTTCTTTTCTTTTCTTTTTTTTTTTTTGAGACAGAGTCTTGCTCTGTCACCAGGCGCCAGGCACATTGGGAGGCTGAGGTGGGAGGATCACTCCTGGATCACTTGAGCCCAGGGGTTTAAGACAAACCTGGGCGACACAGTGAGACTTGTCTCTACAAAAAAACAAAAAACGTAAAAAATAAAGATTCCTAGCTGATTCTACTATGCAGCAAAATTTGGGAACCATTAAATTACTGTCACCTCAAAGAAAAAGATAAGATACATCTTATAGGAAGCAGAAAGTGAGATGTGCTGTAAAAAAAAGAGAGAGAGAGAAAATACCACTGGGGTTCTTTTGGATAAAATGTGACCTTGTTTTTAGAAAATGCCTCCTAACTTTGAGAATTCTCCTTTCTGTCTCCCTGCCTCTGCTTGCAAGAATTCGGATTGGGTGCCTCTCACCACACTGTCACACTGCAAGTCACTGAGGACAATGACAGCAATCAGTCGCTACATGGAGCTGACCATCGAGCCTGTGCAGCAGGTGAGTGGCCATTGGTCACATCCAGGTGCCCAAGAGGGTGGGAAGCAGTCATGGAAGGCTTCCTGGAGGAGGTGATGCTTTAGCTGAGGGATGAGCAAGACAAAGCAGAGAAGCAGGTAAAAAAGGAGCTCTCCAAGTGGGGCTGTTGGAGAGAAAAATATTTTTCCTGTACCCTCATAACTGATGAAACATAGACTAACGAGAAAAAAAACAGCTTTAGTCACTTGTACATGGAAATTTACAAAGAAGACTGTGGCTCAAGGAGGTGGCCGGATGATGGTGGCTTATATACCATATTAGGCTGAATAAAGGGAAAGAGGTTTGGGGTTCTGGGGTGGGAGGCAAGTTGAGGGAGGACCTGTGTGATAAGTAAGGGCTGTCTTGCTATACAGGTAAGAGTCTCTCGGGTGACAAGCGTCTCTGGAAGTAGCTCTCTTCCTGGTGCAGAAATATCTTTACAAATGGAAATTTCCCTTATAAATAGAAATTTCCTTTATGAAAGGGAAAATTTATACTCTATTTTCAGGCAGTTAGGGGAGGTTAATAGCTCCTGTTGCTTTTCAAACACCTTTAAGTCTAAAGAATCCATATGTTGGCCGGGCACGGTGGCTCACGCCTGTAATCCCAACACTTTGGGAGGCCGAGGCAGGCGGATGACCTGAGGTCAAGAGTTTGAGACCAGCCTGGCCAACATGGTGAAACCCTGTCTCTACTAAAAATATAAAAAATTAGTCAGGCGTGGTGTCACATGCCTGTAATCCCAGCTACTCAGGAGGCTGGGACAGGAGAATCGCTTGAACCTGGGAGGCAGAGGTTGCTGTGAGCCGAGATCGCACCACTGCACTCCAGCCTGGGCAACAAGAGTGAAACTCCATCTAAAACAAAAAGAAAAAAAAAGAATCCATATGCTAAAGAGGCATATTTCAGGGTGGCATATGCTGGTACCCTTCAGGAGTGAGGGGAGATGGAAGGGTGGAGGAGGCAGGGGTCGGGTCATTTAGACATGGAGTCTAGCATCTTGAGGGTGATGGGAATCAGGAGGCTGGAGAACTGCAGACTCAGGGTCCGATGTGCATTTTAGACCCATCCTGGGAAGTTGTGGGTGGCCTGGGGCAGAGGAGACTAGCAGCCGAGCAGCCTGTCAGGGCCAGTCGGAAGCCCGAGGAAGGGGCAGTGTGACTTAAACTGAGGTTGGAGCAGGTGGAGAAGCAGAGACGCAGTTGAGAGAGACGGGAAGTAGAGCACTGGAGGGGGGGCTCCGGCTGTCTCCCTGAGTTCTACACGAGGGGTCCTCACGAGGAAGAGGATTGGGAAAGGGGTGACAAGAAGTTCGCCCCATGTCCCACAATTCCACCCAGACGGTTCTCGTCAAGGTCACCGATGACCTCCACGCTGCTAAATCCGCCGTCATTGCATTCTGAGATTCCACGCACCTGGCCACCAGCTGCTCCCGGCGCCTGTGGCCCACACTCTTCTGTGCTTTCTGCCCCTTCACAGGCTCTTCTTTGCCCGCAGCCTCTGCTGGCCCCTCCGGGTAAGCTTGATTGTAGAGAGGGAGTCCAACACCCTGTCCCAGGCAGGCCCCCTGCTCCTGGTGGACCCCTGCAGCCCCACAGTCGCCTCGCTCTGCATACCAGTTCTTGCTCACTTCCCGGTTCGTGTCTCTGTCCTTTCCGCTACTCTCAGTTCCCGTCCCCGCTGCCCAGCTGCCCATGCAGCTGTCACCATATGGCGTCTCACATTTACCGTGTCCAACACAGAATTCTGGATTTCCATGCACAGACCAGCTCCTCTCCCTGCCCTCCTCATCGCAGTAAATGACGCACTGTCTATGCAGTGGCTTAAGCCCAAAATTCCTCTTTCCCCAGCCCCACCCCCATGCCCATCCATTCCTTTTGAGAGTCCTGTAAATGCTTCCTTATTTAAACTAGGTCTTGAGTGCAGCAGCCTCCTGGCTGGTCATCCTCGCCACTTCTCCTCTCGTCCTGCCCTGCCCATCTCTAACAAGCAGCCAGAAGAATCATTCACAAATGTTAATTACATCTTGTTCCTCTTTTGTTTAAAACACTCCTGGCCAGGCGCGGTGGCTCACGCCTGTAATCCCAGCACTTTGGGAGGCCAGGCGGGCAGATCACGAGGTCAGGAGATAGAGACCATCTTGGCTAAAAAGGTGAAACTCTGTCTGTACTAAAAATACAAAAAAAAAAAAAAAATTTAGCCAGGTGTGGTGGCACGTGCCTGTAGTCCCAGTCACTCGGAGGCTGAGGCAGCAGAATCTCTCGACCCAGGAGGTGGAAGCTGCAGTGAGCTGAGATGGCGCCACTGCACTTCAGCCTGGGCGACAGAGCCAGACTCTGTCTCAAAACAAAAAAAACAAACAAAAAAACAGGCCAGGGCTCTCAGTGGCCCACACCTGTAATCCCAATGTTTTGGGAACCTGAGGTAGGAGTATCACTTGAGGCCAAGAGTTCGAGACCAGCCTGACCAAAAGGTAAAACCCCATCTCTACTAAAAATACAAAAAAATTAGCCAGGCATGGTGGCGGACACCTGTAGGTAGTCCCAGCTACTTGGGAAGCTGAGGCAGGAGAATCGCTTGAACCCAGGAGGCAGAGGTTGCAGGGAGCCTAGAGCATGCCACTGCACTCCACCTGGGTGACGGAGCCAGACTCTGTCTCAAAAAAGTAAATAAATAAATAAAAATAAAATACTACTACTTAGCATGTAAGTGTTAATAAAAATTATCCTAACAACTTTATGAGGAAGCGTCCTAGTCTGTTTCACATTGCCATAAAGGAATAGCTTCGGCTGGGTAATTTAGAAAGAAAAGACGTTTCTGTAGCTCATGGTTCTGTGTGTTTACGTGGCACCAGCATCTGCATTGATGAGGCCTCAGGCTGCTTCCACTCATGGAGGAAGGCAAAAGGGAGCAGGTTCCACATGGCAGGAGAGAGAGGAGGGGGTGCCGGGCTCTTTCTAACAAGCAGCTCTTGCAGAACAAATGAGAACTCACTCACGTGAGAATCGCACCAGGCCACTCAGAAGGGCTCTTCCCCACGACCCAAACGCTCCCACCGGTCCCCACTTCCAACACTGAGCTCACATTTCAACATGAGACTCGGTGGGGCCAAACGAACCACTTCCAAACCAGAGCAGAGAGATACTAGTATTATCTCTATTTTCTTTTCTTTTCTTTTTATTTTTTTTGAGGCAGAGTCTCACTCTGTTGCCTAGGCTGGAGTGCAGTGGCACGATCTCAGCTCACTGTGATCCACACCTCCTGTGTTCAAGAGATTCTCGATTCTCGTGCCTCAGCCTCCCAAATAGCTGAGACTGCAGGCACACGCCACCACGCCTGGCTATTGCGTGTATGTGTGCATATTTTTAGTAAAGAAGGGGTTTTGCCATGTTGTCCAGGCTGCTCTCGAACTCCGGACCTCAAGGGATCTGCCTGCCGTGACCTCCCAAAGTGCTGGGATTACAGGTGTGAGCCACCATGCCTGGCCTATATCATTATTATTTTATTAACAATTAATAATGTTATTTTAAGTTGAGGCACAGAGAGGTCAAGTAGCTTGCCCAAGACCCTACAGTTAGAAAAATTACAGAAATAGGATTCAAACCAAGCCCGTCCGATTAGTGGACCTGGGCTTTTATAAAGAGCATATGCCCTCTGTGCGTCATTTTGCACCTGCTCCATTAGCAGTTTTAAACATTGTTGTAACATTGTGTAATGTGAATGTCCCAATGGGCAAGATTGGGGGAAACAGGCACCCTTGCTGGCCATGTGCACTGATAACGTATCCCGTCGGAAGAGCCATCTGGAACTGGGTAAGGAGAGCTGCAGAGGTGCTCCCTTGTTTTCCCAGCAGCCCCCCTCTCCCCCCTCGAGCTGGTCCTATGGAGCGATTTTCCAGGAGACGCAGGGGGAGCAGCACCATGGTTCAGGCTGAGCCTCCAGAGGGGCAGAGGTGCATGGGGCCACATGGATCAACTCTCGCATCCTTGGCTTGGAGCATTTGAAAACTGTTTTATCTGTTGCCTCGGGTGTGGTCAGGCCCTGGACATTTATAGAATGTGTCATTGTTGTTCCTGGGAGGCATCTGCTTCCCCACTCCCATCCAGAGCTTTCTGTTTCAGCATCCTTCCCAGCTGGGCAGCAGGGTGGCCCTCCCCTGTGTTCCTGGGCTGCTTCCATGTTACCTTTGTTTCTCTCGTAGATTTTCTCTGCCTGTCCAGCTGACTCTCATGTGAACCTGTGCACTTAACGCATCAAGGGCAGAAGCCCTGCTTGATTTGGGTCAAGTACTTACAGCCATTCTTCTCATGTGTTCAGGGCATTTACAGCTGAGCCCTATGACTCCCCCCCACTGGAGGTGAAGCAGGGATTATGATCCCCTTTTATAGATTAGGAAACTGAGACTCAGAGAGGACACCTGTCTTTCTTAGGTGATGTGGCTTGGCTATGTCCCCGCTCAAATCTCATCTTGAATCCCCACGTGTTGTGGGAGGGACCCAGTGGGAGGTTACTGAATCATGGAGGAAGGTCTTTCCCATGCTGTTCTCATGACAGTGAATAAGTCTCGTGAGATCTGATAGCTTTAAAAAGAGGAGCTCCCTGCACAAGCTCTCTCTTTGCCTGCTGCCATCCATGGAAAACATGACTTGCCCCTCCTTGCCTTCCGCCATGACTGTGAGGTCTCCCCAACCATGGGGAACTGTAAGTCCATTAAACCTCTTTTTCTTCCCAGTCTCAGGTATGTTTTATCAGCATCGTGAAAATGAACAATACATTAGGTCACATGGTTAATTTAGTGGAAGATGCTGGTCTAGAAAGCAGGTTCTTTGCCCTGTTGTGTGTCAGTGGAATGACGTGAATCCTGCAGGACTCCAGAAGTTCAGCTGCTGGAGCTCTGCAGATCTCTGAGGGAGTCTACATGAGCCCATGTGAGGAAGCTTTGGTCTGAGATAGATAGATAGATAGGTAGATAGATAGATAGATAGATAGATGGATAGATAGATAGATAGATAGATAGATGGATAGATAGATAGATGATAGATAGAAAGGTAGGTGGGTAGGTAGATAGATACACATAGAGAAAATCTCACAAGTTTCTTTCTACCTTAAACCTTCTTAATTCATCCCAACTCACTTTCATCCCCTGCCGGTGGCATGGGGAAAGCCTCTATGGGGTACATTTATAGCAGTAGCTATATGGATTTCAAATGTACATACTCTCTTTAATGCAGCAATTCCACCTCTAGGAATTTGTCCTTTACCCTGAAGTATTGGATGTACAGTGTGATTTACTGCAGTCTGTCGGCACTGGCTGCAAGAGCAAGAGGCTGGAAACACACTAAACACCCATTAGTGGGGAAACAGACTGAAGACACCTAAAATGCTACCAGCCCCTCCCGCCCACTCTTCTGCTATAGAACTATCTGTAAGGCATAAGTATTAGGTGGAAAAAGGCAAGATGCTTGAGAGAATGGAGCGTGTGCTACCATTTTGGAAATCAAGGGAAATATGTGTATGTGCATTTGACACTGGCACTGCCTGCCCCTGGGGAGAACTGGATGGCCGGGGCAGGAGAGCACAGGTGGACGCTGCCCTGCACACCCTTTTGTACATTTTGAACACTGAAGTTTGTGAATGCTTTGACAATTCATCCATCAAGACTAAAATACGTGTCCCTGTCTGCCTTTTCTCACATTCCTTGTAGGCAGGCTGCAGTGCCACTAGGCTGCCGGGTGATGGACAGACGAGCACTAGAGATGCGTCCCTGCAGGAGCCCCCCGTCATACCCTCCCGTTCAGGTCATCCGGGTCCGAGTGTCTTCCAGTAGCTCCTCCGAGGTCCCCTCCATCAACTCTGACCTGGAGGTACACGGCTGTTGCCTGCCGGGCGGGTGTGTGGGTGCCATCGTTCGCTGACACTTGCTGGGTGCTCCTGGGGCTTGCACAGCTGTTCTCATCTTACCCACATTAACCTCACACCTGCTACATAATGAATGAGGCCGGGCACGGTTGTTCATGCCTGTAATCTCAGCACATTGGGAGGCCAAGGTGGGCAGATCACCTGAGGTCAGGAGTTCGAGACCAGCCTGGCCAACATAACGAAACCCCGTCTCTACTAAAAATACAAAAATTAGCCAGGCATGCTGGCTCATGCCTGTAGTTCCAGCTACCCAGAAGGCTGAAGCAGGAGAATCACTTGAACCTAAGAGGCGGAAGTTGCAGTGAGCAGAGATTGCACCATTGCACTTCAGTCTGGGCACCAGAACAAGACTCCATCTCAAAAAAAAAAAGAAAAGAAAAATGAATGAATTTCTTTGGGGCTCCTACAGTCTATGTCAGTACTGATAAGAGGTTTCCATGGTCACATTAATTGCAGGAGCAGTGCATATTGGAGTCTGATCTTCATAGATCGCTTGCACGATAAATGCATGAGTAATAACATTTTTAAAAGTCTCAGTGTTGGCTGGGTGCGGTGTCTCACACCTGTAATCCCAGCACTTTGGGAGGCTGAGGCGGGCAAATCACCTGAGGTCAGGAGTTTGAGACCAGCCTGGCCAACATGGCGAAACCCCAACTCTACTAAAAGTACAAAACTTAGCTGGGTGTGGTGGTGGGTTCCTGTAATCCCAGCTGCTCAGGAGGCTGAGGCAGGAGAATCGCTTGAACCCAGGAGGTGGAGGTTGCGGTGAGCTGAGATCGTGCCACTGTACTCCAGCCTGAGTGACAAGATCGAAATTCCGTCTCAAAAAAATGAATGAATTAACTAAAAATACAATTAAAAAAATAGCTGGGTGTGGTGGCGTGTTCCTGTAATCCCAGCTACTCAGGAGGCTGAGGCAGGAGAATCACTTGAACCCGGGAGGTAGAAATTGCAGTGAGTGGATAGCACACCACTGCACTCCAGCTTAGGTGACAGAGCGAGACCCTGTCTTTTTAAAAAAAAAAAAAAAAAGTCTCAGTGTTTCTCAAACTAATTTACCCATGGGAGCTTTTCTTCTTCCTGAAAAACCAGCTGTATCCTCCTGTGCTGGTGGTACCATACACAAGTGGGCCCTGCGGTGGGCATCATGGCTGACACTTGCATAAACTTTACCTCATTTTGAGTTTTTGTTGTTTTTTCTTTTGAGATGGAGTCTCATTCCGTCGCCCGAGGCTAAAGTACAGTGGTGTGATCTCGGCTCACTGCAACCTCTGCCTCCTGGGTTCAAGCGATTCTCCTGCCCCAGCCTCTCAAGTAGCTGAGACTACAGGTGCCCGCCATCATGCCCGGCTAATTTTTGTATTTTGAGTAGAGACAGGGTTTCACCATATTGGCCAGGATGGCCTCAAACTCCTGACCTTGTGATCCACCCACCTTGGCTTCCCAAAGTGCTGGGATTACAGGGGTGAGCCACCGCCCCTGGCCTTGAGTTTTTCTATCTACTAATCACACACAGGCGTAGCTCTCTCACTTGGTCCCACAGTTTGTGCGTCCCAGCCCTATTCAGTGAGGAAGTTTCCATTTGTCTGTGGAAAAGTGAGAACACAGGGACAATGTGGTGACCGCTTGCACATCAGTAGACAATTGTCAGCTGTCTTCGGCGGGGGAAGAGGACTGTCTTTCTTAAATGCCCTTTTCGGAAAGAATGGTAATAGGAAGCAGTAGTTAGTGTCAAGTTTTTGGTTTGGGTTTTAATTGGCCTTATTTGGCCAACTAAAGTCCCCTAAGATTGGTTGAACTTGTACTGGCCCTTGAAATCTGAAACTCAGTACCACTGACTGGGATGAAGTCTGGATTCCGCAGGGTGGCAGCTCTGGCCTTTCACAGGCTGCCCAGCCTCAGGCGCCCCCTGCCCTCACTGGGCACACTGCCTGTCATGGGCTGTTCTCTGGCCCCAGGCCTTTGGCCTCATTGCCACAGCTCAGAATCTGACCCAGAGACTAATGGCTCCTTCCTCTGAGTGCCCCGAGCATATACCTTTTTTTTTTTTTTTGAGACAGAGTGTCACTCTGTCACCCAGGCTGGAGTGTGGTTGCACGATCTCTCTTCACTGTAACCTCTGCCTCCCAGGTTCAAGAGATTCTGGGTGCCTCAGCCTCCCCAGTAGCTGGGATTACAGGTGCCCACCACCATGCCCGGCTAATTTTTGTGTTTTTTTAGTAGGGATGGGGTTTCACCACGTTGGCCAGGCTGGTCTCGAACTCCTGACCTCAGGTGATCCACTCAGTTTGGCCTCCCAAAGTGCTGGGATTATAGGCGTAAGCCACCATACCTGGCCCCAGAGCACATACCTTTCTGACACCACTTCCACTGCTGGCCGTGTGCCCTGGTGAGCCATGGAGGCCTGGGTTGTCTTCGCGTCTCTCCCTCCATCCTGGAGCATGGCTGGTCCCGGAGGGCTGGGTTTGAGTTGGGAATTCTGCATGCTTTGGGCTTGTACTCCTGTGTCATTCTGTGTTGTCTGGTTCTTGGATCTGGTCTCAGAATTTGTAGGGCACCCAAGGCTAGTGGCTGGCAGCCTGGGGCCCGCAGTCCTGGCAGAGATCTAAGGCTAAAGGGGAACCGAGTGAGCATGGCAGCAGGGTACGCTCAGGGGGCAGGGATGGTGAAGTTGGTGGGTCTGGGGTGGGCGGGGGAGAGGGAGAAGCAATATTTGCTCTGTGAAAACAAAGTTGAGGCTTGCCACCCACCCTCAGTTGGGCCGTTTTTCTGTTTTGCATTCCTTGCTCTTTCTCTACTCTTCTCTCTCTGTTTTCTAGAAATCTATTGTTAAAAATATGTAAATTCCAGCTGGGTGCAGGTGGCTTACACCTGTAATCCCAGCACTTCGGGAGGCTGAGGTGGGTGGATCACCTGAGGTCAGGAGTTTGAGACCAGCCTGGCCAACATGGCGAAACCCTGTTTCTACTAAAAATGCAAAAATTAGCCGGCTGTGGTGGCAGGCGCCTGTAGTCCCAGCTACTTGAGAGGCTGAGGCAGAAGAATCTCTTGAATCTGGGAGGCAGAGGTTGCAGTGAGCTGAGACCTGCCATTGCACTCCAGCCTGGGTGACAGAGTGAGACTCCCTCTCAGAAAAAAAAAAAAAAGGCAGATATCCAGGGGAACATACCCTGATCTCTGCTGGTGCCAGAAAGTTTAGAGAGAGAACACAAGAGCCTTAGGCACAGAATCAACAGGGACACACGGGCCTGAGACTTGGCCCTCTTCCGACAGAGCAATCTGGCATTTGGCCCTGTTCCCATGGCCCACACAGGTGCATGGACTTGTGTATACACACGCACACACACATGCACACCCACACGCACACCCACACACACACACGCACACACAACACACCCACATATGATTGCACTGGCTCCAGCCACAGGCATTCCCCAGTATGCAGACTTTGTTCCAGTGACAGAAACAGCCTCTTTGCAGAATTCCTACAAAGCTTACACCAGGTCTCTGGCATTGCTGGGAAGCACAGAAGGGGAAAAATGACTAGATGCTGTAAATGTACTTTTGTCACCAAGTGGACTGAACTTGCTCTTGAATCCCAGAGGCTAAAGAAAAAGAAGCCGGTAATCCCAGCACTTTAAGAGGCTGAGGCGGGTGGATCACCTGAAGGCAGGAGTGTGGGACCAGCCTGGCCAACATGGTGAAACCCTGTCTCTACTAAAAATACAAAATATTCGGTGGGTATCATGGCGGGCACCTGTAGTCCCCGCCAGGACCTTCCCCACGCACCCAGACAGCTTGCTATTCTCTGGGTTTCTTTGCCTATCTGTCTTGTCCTCCTACCTTTCACTGTCCTGTCTAAATCCTCCTTCCAGGAAGCCTTTCCTGATCCTGAGTAGGGCTGTCAGATATAGCAGGTAAGAAATACAGGCCACCGGCCGGGCGCAGCGGCTCACGCCTGTAATCCCAGCACTTTGGGAGGCTGAGGCGGGTGGATCACCTGAGGTCAGAAGTTGGAGACCAACCTGGCCAACATGGCAAAACCCCCATCTCTACTAAAAATACAAAAATTAGCTGGGCATGATGGTGGATGCCTGTAATCCCAGCTACTCAGGAGGCCGAGGCAGGAGAACTGCTTGAACCCCAGAGGGAGAGGTTGCAGTGAGCTGAGATCACACTGCTTCACTCCAGCCTGGGTGGCAAGAGCGAGACTCCGCCTCAAAAAAAAAAAAAAAAAAAAAAAAAAGAACTGAAGCTGGTGTGTGTCTGGCCAGTCTTAAAACTTTATTTTTTTTATTTATTTATGAGACGGAGTCTCGCTCTGTCACCCAGGCTGGAGTGCAGTGGCACGACCTCAGCTCACTGCAGCCTCTGCCTCCCAGGTTCAAGCGATTCTCCTGCCTCAGCCTCCTGAGCAGCTCCTGACCCCATGATCTGCCCACCTCGGCCTCCCAAAGTACTGGGATTACAAGTGTGAGCCACCACACCTGGCCAAAACTTTATAATCCATCCCCAGTTCAGCACCATCTCACCTCCCCAAAAGTACAGAGACATCACTTCTCCCCAAATGTAAGAGTAAAGAGTTGGACAAATGGTTTTTGAGGCTCCATCCAGCTTCCACAGTCTAAAATGTAAGCCTAGAAAGTGACCCTATTTTCTCAATCACTTAGGCACATCCTAAACTCTTCAGGAATTAAGGAAACATTACTACATGCTGTACAGACAAAGGCTATAGGATGCTTCTAGATTTCAGAAGCATAGAAAATTGTGCTTTTAGTCATGAGGCGAATTAAAATACTGTATGCAGTGGTTTGAGGAGGCGATAGAATCATGTTTCTGAAGATGATTCTGGGGCATGTGGAAATGCTCATATGTTAAAGGAGAAAAGTCATTTGCTTTTATTATTTTATACATAATACATATGTGTTTCAGAGGGCTATTTAATAACTTTTTAGAGGCTGTCTTTTAAGGATAGAATTATGGTAGATTTTGTTTTTTTGTAAGACGGAGTCTCCCTCTGTCCCCCAGGCTGGAGTGCAGTGGCACCATCTCGGCTCACTGCCACCTCTGCCTTCCAGGTTCAAGCAATTCTCCAACCTCAGCCTCTTGAGTAGCTGCGATTACAGGTGTGTGCCACCACGCCCAATTAATTTTTGTATTTTTAGTAGAGATGGGGTTTCACCAGGTTGGCCAGGCTGGTCTTGAACTTCTGATCCACCCTCTTTGGCCTCCCAAATTGCTGGGATTACAGGTGTGAGGCATCTCACCCAGCCAGATCTTTGTTTGAAAATGCCATATAATTTTATTTATTAGTTTGGGGGTTGAGGAGAGACCTCAGGTATCAAGATTTGCGTTAATTGTACTCCGTAGGCACATTGTCATTAGCGGTTTATAAAGTAACTTTCAAAATATTGACTATCCCCACTAGAGGGCACTCTTCTTAAATTTTAGATTGCCTGTAACAGTGAAGATTTAAGATCTTAAGTTTCAAGATTTCATTTTAACACAGTTGGGGACTGGAGCCTACTTATTTGTTTGCTTGTTTGTTTGCTTGGCTTTAAATAAACTTTTTTTTCTAAGTTAACTTTTTCTACCCTCGTTTATATCATCTACATTTCTGTCTTTTGCAGAGTGAATGGAACAATCAATTTAGTAATTTGTATCTCTTCCAAACACCCTTTTTTTCAGTTTATGTTCCCAGAGCAGGATACTATTAAAAAGATGAATGCTAAGGAATTATCACTAATTTTGTTAGGTATAATAATGTTATTGTGCTTAGTTTTTTTTTTTTAAGTCCTTATCTATGAGATACATTTTGAAATATTTATGGATTAAATGATTTACACCTGGCTGGGCATGGTGGCTCATGCCTGTAATCTCAACACTTTGGGAAGCCAAGGCAGGCTGATCACTTGAGGTCAGGAGTTCAAGACTAGCCTGGCCAACATGGTGAAACCCCGTCTCTATTAGCCGGGCATGGTCATGGGGGCCTGTAATCCCAGCTACTCAGGACGCTAAGGCAGGAGAATCGCTTGAACACGGGAGGCGGAGGTTGCAGTGGGCCAAGATCATGCCATTGGACTCCAGCCTGGGTGACATGAGTGAAACTCCATCTCAAATAAATAAATAAAATGAAAATTAGGTCAGGTGCAGTGGCTCTTGCCTGCCTGGGCAACAAGAGTAAAACTCCATCTCAAATAAATAAATAAATGAAATCAAATGAATTTAGGCCAGGTGCAGTGGCTCATGCCTGTAATCCCAGCACTTTGGGTAGCTGGGGTAGGAGGATTGCTTGAGCTCAGGAGTTCAAGACCAGTCTGGGCACCAGAGGGAGCCCTCATGTCTACTAAAAAAATAAAATAAAATAAAATTATCCAGGCATGGTGGTACATACCTGTAGTCACAGCTACTCAGGAGGCTGAGGCAGAAGGATCACTTGAGCCCAAGAGGTGGAGGCAGCAGTGAGCTATGACCATGTCCATGCACTCCAGCCTGGGTGGCAAAGCAAGCCCCTCTCTCAAATTAATTCCTTTTTTAAAAATGAAAAATTTAAAGAGTTGAACATACTTTGTTTTAATGTGATAATAACCCTAAATCCTGTGGACCGTTCAGACTGCCTGCTATTTAACAGTCACGTACAGATCAATGTAACAGATACTCATAGATCCTTAGCTTTATGTCAGAAACATATATTTCCTGCCAGGCATGGTGGCAGGGAATCCTGTAATCCCAGCACTTTGGGAGGCCGAGGTGGGCAGATCACAACGTCAGGAGTTCGAGAACAGCCTGGCCAATATGGTGAAACCCCGTCTCTACTAAAACTACAAAAATTAGCTGGTCGGGCCAGGCGCGGAGGCTCAAGCCTGTAATCCCAGCACTTTGGGAGGCCGAGGCGGGTGGATCACGAGGTCAAGAGATCGAGACCATCCTGGTCAACATGGTGAAACCCCGTCTCTACTAAAAATACAAAAAATTAGCTGGGCATGGTGGCACGTGCCTGTAATCCCAGCT
>NW_022437316.1:60778-62612 GCF_009761245.1 Sapajus apella
GTGCGTGCCTGTAGTCCCAGCTACTCAGGAGGCTGAGGCAGTAGAATCGCTTGAACCTGGGAGGCAGAGGTTGCTGTGAGCAGAGATCACACCATTGCACTCCAGCCTGGGCGGCTCAGTGAGACTTCGTCTCAAAAAAAAACAAACATACATTTCTCAGGTGCTGCAGGAGGTGCTGGAGTAACAAGGACAGACGTGATGCCTGCCCTGCAAGAATTTGAGTCAGACATACTTGAGGTTTGGAGTGGGACCAACCATGCAGTAAACACTGACTACAAATGAATCTTGGCTGGTACCAAATACCCCGATTTCGCAAGGCAGGGATTTTATTGGCATCTCTTTCTTAGTTTTATGGGTTTGAGTTGAATCATGTCAACCATGTGGTTAATAATTGAGAGATTTATTATTATTACTACTACTCCTAATAATTTCTACTAACGGTAATTTTTAAATCTTGATAGATTATAATTTTTCCCAGGACATGCAGCCTTTCATAAGTATAACTGTCTCATTGATCATGTAGCTCAATTGCAACTGCTGGGAGCTGCTGCCTTCCTGCTTGCTGAAGTCACCTGTCGCTTTGCCCCCAGCCATCTAAGGGCCTGTCTCCTGGCTCACTGAGCAGACAGGCTGGCCCTGAGCTCTGCTCTGCTGTGTGATGGTGGCAAAATCTGTCCAACGCTTTTCCTATCTCTCTTTTTATTCTACAGCAGAAGTATTGGGAGGCCCTAAACTCGGAGCAGGTATGGACAGTCATGCTCTTTCTCTTCCAGGAGGGGTTTACCTATGGCTTGATTTCAGTCCCTGTTTTTGTGAGACCTCCTTAGATGGCTGGCCCAATGACAAATTCCTTTAGTAAAAGAAAAAATGTCCGCCAGGCACAGTGGCTCCCGCCTGTAATCCCAGCACTTTGGGAGGCCGAGACAGGCGGATCACCAGGTCAGGAGTTCGAGAGTAGCCTGGACAACACAGCAAACACCATCTCTACTAAATTATAAAAAATTAGCCGGGCATGGCAGCGTGTGCTTCTAATCCCAGCTATCGGGAGGCTGAGATAGGAGAATCACTTGAACCTGGGAGATGGAGGTTGCAGTGAGCCGAGATCGTGCCATTGCACTCCAGCCTGGGTGACGGAGCAAGACTCTGTCTTGAGTTAAAAAAAAAAAAAAAGTATCAAATGATAGGCAAGACTGAGGATCCATGGGATTTTCAGGGCTCTCTCAGTTCTGAGTTCTGCTTTGCGGGTATTCAGGTAGGCCCAAGCTATCTAGTAGGAACCCCAAGAAGGTGTGTAACCCAGTGAAGAAACATGGTTTGGAACAATAGTAGTAGTGGCAGACGTGGCCGCAGCAGCTGTGGCAAGAAACAGTTCTGTCATTCCGGGACCCTGGGCAGCTGGTGCTGTCTCTATGCCACCCTTGCCTCCAGGTGACAGATGGGCACGTTTTGTGACTACCTGTGCCTGTCGTCTCCTAGGATTGTTCTGATATGAAAATGGATCATCTTTTGCTCAGATTCTCTTCATGCCTGATTTCCAGGAGTGGTTTATCATAAAATGAAGTTTTAGGCTGGGCGCAGTGGCTCCCGCCTGTAACCCCAGCACTTTGGAAGGCTGATGGGGGCGGATCACCTGAGGTCAGGAGTTGGAAACCAGTCTGGCCAGCATAGGAGATCCCCCTCTCCACTGAAAATACAAAAATTAGCTGGGTGTGCTGGCACGTACCCTGTACCAGTTTAAAGGCTCATTTGATCAAAGGGACAGGTTGTTTTCTGTTTGCAGGCACCTGAATTGGTCAGGGTTGGCAAGAATATATTTTTTTTTTTTTTTTTTTTT
>NW_022437316.1:62712-72818 GCF_009761245.1 Sapajus apella
TCGCTCTTGTTACCCAGGCTGGAGTGCAATGGCGCGATCTCGGCTCATCGCAACCTCCGCCTCCTGGGTTCAGGCAATTCTCCTGCCTCAGCCTTCTGAGTAGCTGGGATTACAGGCACGTGCCACCATGCCCAGCTAATGTTTTGTAGTTTTAGTAGAGACGGGGTTTCACCATGTTGACCAGGATGGTCTCGATCTCTTGACCTCGTGATCCACCCACCTCGGCCTCCCAAAGTGCTGGGATTACAGGCTTGAGCCACCGCGCCCGGCAAGAATAATTCTTAAGCAGATATTTAAGAAGCAAGAACAGCGGTTTTCAATTATCAGGGCATCTAAGAATCACTCTAGGAGCTTGTAAACATGCTAAACCTTAGGTCTCAACCCCCTACCTGGGGGCTAGGGTGGGCCCCCAGCATCAGTGTGTTTTTGTTTTGTTTTGTTTTGAGACAGAGTCTTGCTCTGTCACCCAGGCTGGAGTGCAGTGGTGCGATCTCAGCTCAGTGTAACCTCCATCTCCTGGGTTCATGCGATTCTTCTGCCTTGGCCTGCCGAGTAGCTGGGATGACAGGTGCGTGCCATCACACCTGGCTAATTGTTTGTGTTTTTGGTAGAGATGGGGTTTCACCATGTTAGTAAGGATGGTCTCCATCTCCTGACCTCGTGATCCGCCTGCCTCAGCCTCCCAAAGTGCTGGGATTACAGGCGTGAGCCACCGCGCCCAGGCGGCATCAGTGTTTTCAGCCAGCAGTCTGGGTGCGTCTGGTGTGACTGGCCAAGAACACGCTCTGACAACAATGATCTAGGTCTCAGACCTCAGCTGGGAAACAGTTTTCATCAAAGAGCACACTGGCCATCCTCAGAGAACAGAACGAGGCCCTCCTTCTTTCACTGGGGAGGTGGATCATGTAGGCTGAGGGGCCTGGTGGGCACTTTTATTTGGGATCTGATAGTGTCAGAAAGGAATTTGGTTAAAGGGCTCCAGCCGAGTCTGCAATCCAAGTTAATGAGATGTTTGCACTTGGAAGTGGCTGGCACAAGCCCAAACAGGGGATGAGCGGCACCGACCAAGTCACTGCAGGGTCACTGGGGATCAGGTGGTCTTTTTAACATGATAGCTTTTAAAATCACCAAGTATTAGAACTTGATTCAGTTATTATCAGTGCATCACTAACAAACTGGGCTCTTTATTTCTGTTCAAAACAAAGCCGCAGGCCGGGTGTGGTGGCTCAAGCCTGTAATCCCAGCACTTTGGGAGGCCGAGGCGGGTGGATCACGAGGTCAAGGGATCGAGACCACCCTGGTCAACATAGTGAAACCCCGTCTCTACCAAAAATACAAAAAATTAGCTGGGCATGGTGGTGCGTGCCTGTAATCCCAGCTACTCAGGAGGCTGAGGCAGGAGAATTGCCTGAACCCGGGAGGCGGAGGTTGCGGTGAGCCGAGATCGTGCCATTGCACTCCAGCCTGGGTAACAAGAGCGAAACTCCGTCTCAAAAAAAAAAAAAAAAAAAAAACAAAGCCGCAACTTGTGTTTTATAATTGCCATGGCATGGGCATGACGTCAGTGGCTCAGGGGGCCTTCAAGATCTGGGACCTCTAAGGATCGGAATGTTTGATTCCGCTTCACTTTGAGCAGCGTTAGAGCATCTTTCTTGGAGGGCATGTCCATGCCTGGCTCTGTTATCTTATCCAAACAGATCGTCTGCCCAGACGGACACATCCTGTGTCAGCTCTGCTAGTTTCCTGGGTTTCCTGGTACTGTCGAATGGGACCTTGTGCCTCAAAATCATCAAAGAGGCTCAGAAACGGGAGAGGTCTTCTTATCTAGGTGCAGATCCAATACCACAGCTTACACATGGGGAAACTGAGGCCCCAGAAAACGAAGGCAAATTAGTGACAGGAGGAGGACTTGAGCCCAATCCCTAACTGCCTCCATGGCTGGAACTCCAAAGGTAACACTAAGGAGCCCCTTGGGCTCTAATCCATCATGTCAGAACAACGGGAGGACTTTACAGACAGCTTCGTCAATGCTTATGTGCCCACCTGTTTTTGTTTGTTTTTGTTTTTGTTTTGAGATGGAGTCTCACTCTGTTGCCCAGGCTGGAGTGCAGTGGCGCCATCTCAGCTCACTGTAAACTCCACCTCCCGGGTTCAAGTGATTCTCCTGCCTCAGCCTCCCGAGTAGCTGGGATTACAGGCTCCACCATGACCAGCTAATTTTTGTATTTTTAGTAGAGATGGGGTTTCACCATGTTGGCCAGGATGGTCTCGATCTCTTGACCTCGTGATCTGCCCACCTCGGCCTCCCAAAGTGCTGGAATTACAGGCATGAGCCACCGCGCCCGGCATGCCCACTTGTTTTAACTTTTCACTCTTACCCCGGCAAATTTTAATTTCCCATACACATCCGAGTCAGTGATGAAATAGTCACTGGCAGTGCCCACCACTCTGAATTGGGTTTTAAGTGTTGACAAGTCTGCTGAGCCTCAGGCTTAGAGGAAGCACCATGTAGGAGGCAAGAGCGAAACTTTGCTGTGTTCCTGAGGAACTCGTCTACCTGAGACAACAAGGCAGATGTCCAAATAAACGGCAGGGCTGTCTGTGCTCAGGTGCAAATGAGTGGAACAGGTAATACAAAGCAAGATGCAGGTGCGAGCTCAATGGGCTAACGCAGTCAGGGCAGGCTTCCTGAAAAGGTATTTACCTGGCCCATAAAGAACAGGCTGAAGCTGGGCGTGGTGGCTCAACCTGGTAAAGGCTGAGCACTTTGGGAGGTGAGGCGGGTGGACTGCCTGAGTCCAGAAGTTCAAGATCAGCCTGGGCAACATTGCAAGATTTTATCTCTACTAAAAATTAAAAACCTAGCCAGGCATGTAGTACATGCCTGTAGTCCCAGCTACTCGAGAGGCTGAAGCAGGACTGCCTGAGCCCAGGAGTTTGAGGCAGCAGTGAGCTATGCCCGCACCACTGCACTCCAGCCTGCGTGACAGAGCAAGACCTTGTCTTTAACAAATAAAATAAAAAAGGATTAAGTTTGCCTGCGTTTTTTCCAGGAATGAGTTAGGCATGGAGTCAGGATAAACAGAACATGACTCAGCCTTACTAGACAAGGACTTGGTAGAGGCAGAGAACAGTGGAAAATGAGGGTGGAAAGAAAGTGAGCTATTATGTTTTGGGTGGATGCTCATTAGTTCTGTGATTTAAAGTTATGCTTGCCTCCTTATGTCCTAGAAACACAGGCCTGGGTGACTTGTCCTTACCCTTTTGTCCTTGTCTGTGCCTGGATCATGAGAAACAGGATTGGAGCTGTTGTTTGGGGGTTGGGCGGGGGTTCAACAGATGAGAAGCATCCATGCCACCCAGGTACCCTTTGTATCTTTTCTCCACAGTGGGACCCTGAGGATGTGAACCTTGAAGGGAGCAAAGACAACGTGGAGATACTCGGATCCCAGGTGCACTGGGACTCCGTGAGGACAGCAGACCTGAGTGCTGATGATTAACACCTTTGGAGCCAGCTGACCAGCTCAGAGCCCAGGATCAGGAGTTATGTTCAGTAATGCAGTGGGAATCAATCTGCACTGACTCCGTGGCAGGAACTGAAGCTGCTGCAGAAGCCGCCCTGGAAAGTGAGGAACCAGGGGCCGCCACTGAGTGTGGCTGGTTGACATCATAGCTCATAATGGAGCTAAGACTTGTCCTGTGGACAGACCTGGACAGGCCAGCATTTGTTCTGAAGATTACAAGTTTACAGACAGCGCTTGCTTTGTAAAGATAATCCAAAGGACATTGGACCCACTTTTCCCTTTATTCCCTTGAGATTCGGCCATAAACTGAATACCTGCTAGATGCCAGGAAGACGGTTTTTTTTCTTCTTTTTTTTTGAGACAGTTTCCCAGGCTGGAGTGCAATGGCGTAATCTCAGCTCACCACAACCTCTGCCTCCCGGGCTCAAGTGATTCTCCTGCCTCAGCCTCCCAAGTAGCTGGGATTACAGGCATGTACCACCACACCCAGCTAATGTTGTATTTTTAGTGGAGACCAGGTTTCTCCATGTTGGTCAGGGTGGTCTCGATCTCCTGACCTCAGGTGATCCGCCCGCCTTGGCCTCCTAGAGTGCTGGGATTATAGATGTGAGCCACTGCACCCAACCATGAGTTAACCTCACAAATAGCCAATGTGTTTGGATCTCAGCAGAGCCCATTCTGGAAGACCTGGCTGAGCCAGATGAAAGGGTGGGCCCTTTGCTGGGGGGCCTGGGGCACACACAGGAACCAAGACCTGGCTCCTGCCCCCCAGTCACCCACTTGAGTTATCTGCTGGAAGTTATAGATAGGACTGTGTGGCCAGCCATTGTTTGTGAGATCACTGACACTGCAAAACAAAGCAGACTGCGCCGGGTACCAGGACTTCTCCAACCTGGCAAGGTGCGTGCTGAGGTGGGGTTTGCAGGTCAAGGGGACTGTAGGCTTCAGGAACTAACTAAATGCATGTGGAGGATAAGAGGCATCATGGGAGGTGTTCAAGCACAGCAATCCCGTTTGGGGATGACTTGGATACTGTGATGAGTGAGGGAAAGGCGCAGAGAATGGGGCTAAGGTGGGAGCGAACACTAGGGTGAATAAATTCTTTTTACAGAAATTAAAGTGTCTCCATGTGGAGTGCAATGGTAAGTATGAATCCCTGCACAGTCACAGAAGTCTGCCCCGAGAGGAACTGGGAGAAATGCCAAGCAACACAGTTCTGCTCCGCGCTGGCCCACAGCCACCTGTGTGACTCAGCTGTAGCAGCCCGGTTTCTCCTGAGAGGCAGCTCAAGTTCTGGCAGCATGAAGGGGTGCTTTGGGGAAGTAGGTTGGCTCTGCAGGTCTCTGCATGGATCCTAATGCCCTGGGTGACCTCTGAACTACAAGTGATTTTAAAGCCGCCTGGGTACCCCCTTTATCTGAACCGTGTTGGTCCCTGGTTGTCTTGGAGTTTGTTGAAGTCAGTTTTACTTTGTGATGTTAACCACTGAAGCTGTACTTCCAGGGAAGAGGAAGATTTGAATGGAGGCCCAGGATGTGGGGAGAAAAGAGTGTTCAAACAGATGAAAGTACAGAGGGCCGGATGCAGGGGAAGTGGGAGTGAGCAAGGCAGGAAGGATCTGAGATGGCCAGAATGGATGATGCAGGATGGGCTGTAGGGGTGGGCAGAGGCTGAAAAGGAACCAGACTGTGGAGGCTGCTGAGTCAGTGCTTGGTTCTGTGGCCAAGTGCTAGCAGTGGAAGACAGCAGAGTAGGAAGGTGACTGACTTGCCTCAGGCAGACCACAACTGATGGGTGAGATTTTCATCCCTAAGGCTACAACATTCCAGGAAGCAGAAATGTCGTCATGGGTACAGAATGAACATCGGAAGGAGGTTTAATCTAGAGTACTGAGTGTAACAGCAGAGCAGAAGAGCTTATCTTTAGAAAGGCAGAATGCGTGGGGATAGGGTGACTTCTGGAGTTTGCCTTTAGCACACCCTCTATCTTCAGGGAAGTCTGGATCATGCTCCCTGGGGCACCAAAAATTGGTTGGATCCAGGTGAAAGTGGCCATTCACCCAAGAACACCAAATGATCTTGGCCAGGTACCGTGGCTCATGCCTGTAATCCCAGCATTTTGGCAAGCTGAGGTGGGCAGATCACTTGAGGACAGGAGTTCAAGACCAGCCTGGCCAACATGGTGAAACCCTATCTTTTTACTGAAAATATAAAAAATTAGCCAGGTGTGGTTGGGGGTTCCGGTAATATCACCTACTTGGGAGGCTGAGGCAGGAGAATCACTTGAACCCAGGAGGCGAAGGTTGCAGTAAGCAGAGATCAAGCCACTGCACTCCAGCCTGGGAGAAAGCGAGAGACTCCATCTCAAAAAAAAAACCAAAAAATTAGCCAAGCCTCTTAGCCCACACCTGTAGTCCCAGCTGCTTGGGAGGCTGAGGCACAAGAATTGCTTGAACCCAATAGGCAGAGGTTGCAGTGAGCTGAGAATGCACCACTGCACTCCAGCCTGGGCAATACAGCAAGATTCTGTCTCAAAAAACAACAAAAACCTCGCTGACTTTGAATAACACGAACTACCGAAGGTCCAGATATTATCTACCTCCCTAGTTCCCATCAGCCCAGCCTCCTCCCTTCACAAACTAGTTTTTATCATCATGGTCCCAGCTTGTCTCAAGGGTAAGTCTCAAGCCTCTTCATGCACCATGAACCACAAAACTGGGAATTTTGGAAGCAAGGTTTGGCTTCATTGTTCAAGACTCTTCCTGTACACAAAACTCCAGAACACTGGAGCCTCTGTGAAGAGATGCCAATCAAAATGCCTTTCTCCTAGTAGGAGTGGGCCTCTCTTGCAGTTTTGTCGCTAGTCCTTAGACCAAGAGGGCAGTGGGAGTAACTTGCCCCCATGACCCAGTGAGCAATGCACGGGCTTACCTACACTAGGGAGGGGCTAGGGAACAAACGATGTAATCATCTGCTCACCCACCTGGAGTTGTGTAATACTGTCTGGTGTGCTGCCTATCATGTGTGTGGCTTGCAGCATGTTACCTAACCTTTGTGAACTCCTTAGGTAGACTAAGAATAATACCAATCTAGAAAGCCTATGGTGAAGACTAAGTGAAATAACGTGAAAATGCAAACATAATACCTACTCAAAGTAGGCTTTGAAGAGGGATTAGTGTTCTCCCCACCTCCCCCCGCCATGCTTCCTGGCCACAAATGCTGAAAACAGTAACCAAATAATCAGACCTACAGATGGAAGAGATTTCAGAGGTTTGAATTCCCCAATTAGTGATTATTCAGTCCCTACTTAAGCTACTCTAAAAAAAGGATTTCACCTATTTCAGGTGCCAGTCTTTATCATTTAGTAAAAGCTCTGCTAAGATTTTCTTAAAATCCTGTCTAGATCCAGAAGAACTAATCCCCCTATCTTCCTCCCTCAGTATGATGAAGAGATCTATGAACGTCACTTGAAGACACATTCACATTGTTTCTTTCAAAGGGGTATGAGCTCCTAGAGTAAGAAGAGGCACTGGGCCAAGGAGCACGGCTAGGCTCCAGTTCCCAGGTCTGATGCAGTGTGATCTTTGTCATTTCCCTATGTCACAGTTTCCTCATCTGTAAAGTGAAAGTTGGGCCTGATTTTTTTCATTTTTTCTCTTTTGTGCCAATTTGTTTCCCACGGCATACTAACATCTTTATAAACTCGCAGGAAAGAGATATTGTAAACACAAATTTCAGATATACTTTGAAAATAGGTTTCGTTTTGTTTTTAATCTTAGGGAAATATATTTTTAAAAAAGAAAATAGGTTTCATATACCTTTTCTCATATACCTATAACAAATACCTCTTTCTGTTTGAATTTTACTATCCGCTTAAGATAAAAACATGTATCAATCACTAAGGAAAAGGCTAGAGGAGACAGGAGACTTAGAAATATCTCCAGAATAATTTTGCAACAATTCCAAGATTCTCTGCACTTCTTTTTCTGTCCCTTAATTAGCCTTCTCTATATTTTCCAACTATGGAGGTATTGCTGTATTTTCTTCAATTTTACATTGTTTTCGATGCTTTTGCAAGGAATCTCTGCCTTGAACGAACCCAAGACATACTGCAATGTTCAGGAAGATCTCCAAGTTTACACCTGCCTGTATGAATCCCAAAAGTCGTCGTCAGGTCAAAGGGACGACCTTAGAGAAGAAAGAAGTTCAAGAAATGGTGCCCCCTTAAATGATTTAGCATTAGAAAATACTGACTTTGTGGCCGGGCGCGGTGGCTCACGCCTGTTAATCCTAGCACTTTGGGAGGCCAAGGTGGATCACCTGAGGTCAGGAGTTCAAGACCAGCGTGGCCATCATGGTGAAACCCCGTCTTTAAAAAATATTTTTTTAATAAAAAAATAAAAAATAAATAAAAGAAAATACTGACTTTGCTTTTTCTTTCATCAACCCTGGAAGCCAAATAAGGCAACCGGGCATTCAGGACTTCTTTTGAGCAAAACCCGTGATTAACACGTGATTACAGAGTTAACTTCTTCAAGACCAGAACACGTAATTACACAGACAACCTCTTCAAGAGCCTCTGTTAATCTGTCGCTTAGAGAACTCTGCATACTGTCCCAATTCCGTCTGAATTTTCCATCAGCTGCCAGCGTTGGTAGCAGAGGGATCGGGTCTTCTCGTCCTCTCCTCAGGGTCTGGCAGCTGTGACTACTGCGGAGTTCAGTCCCCAGAGTCGGGAGCGCTGCCTTTCCCTTTTCAATTGCCAGGGAGCTCATCCACGATTGTGCCAGACGGGCAGCGAGTGGTCTTCTCGAACTACACGGAAAAGAGAAACCCCCTGAACTAAACGCCAGCTCCCACAGCCTAACTCCTCCCAGCTGCATCCGCCAACATCTTCCTGGCCATTCCCAGCACCACCAGCGCACTTCCGGGAAGAACGACATTGCGACTCCGCGCGTGCGCACTCCGCAGCCACCGCCTCCCGCGAGGAGCGAGAGTCCCGCCGCCCCGCCCCGCCCGCGCTGACTGCCCGGGTTTCTGCCAGGAGCCAGCGGCGACCCAGCCCAGGAGAAAAACCGCTAAGGGCGTCTCCGTAGTGCAGTTTGCATCCCACTGGTTTTTAAGGAGATAATTACGAGCTTATTTTACGGTTCATATTGTGCTTAAGACCTTCCAACAGCCTAACGGTATATTATGAATCATTCTTTGTTTTTAAATACGTTAAGAACCTTTTTGAAATAAAAATAGTGCAGGTACATAGTTTAAAGAAAGGAAATCAGATTGCCCCAAAAGGTTTATGAAGAAAAACAATAATGTTCTGTCCCTTTGATCCCAAGAGACTCCTTTTTAAAAACTTTTGGGCCAGACGCAGTGGTTCAAGCCTGTAATCCCAGCACTTGGAGGCCAAGGCAGGCGGTTCACCTGAGGCCAGGAGTTCGAGACCAGACTGGCCAACATGGTGAAACGCTCGTCTCTACTAAAAATAAAAATTAGCCGGGCGCGGTGGCTCACGCCTGTAATCCCAGCACTTTGGGAGGCTGAGGCGGGTGGATCACAAGGTCAAGAGATCGAGACCATCCTGGTCAACATGGTGAAACCCCGTCTCTACTAAAAATACAGAACATTAGCTGGGCATGGTGGCGCGTGCCTGTAATCCCAGCTACTCAGGAGGCTGAGGCAGAAGAATTGCCTGAACCCGGGAGCAGAGGTTGCGGTGAGCCGAGATCGCGCCATTGCACTCCAGCCTGGGTAGCATGAGTGAAACTCCGTCTCAAGAAAAAAAAAAAAAATTAAAAATTAAAAAAAAAATACAAAAACTAACCTGGCGTGGTGGTGGTCGCCTGTAGTCTCAGCTACTAGGGAGGCTGAGGCAGGAGAATGACTTGAACTCGAGAGGCGGAGGTTGCAGTGAGCTGAGATCACGCCATTGCATTCTAGCCTGCGCAATAGCAGCAGCAAAACTGTCTCAAAAAAAAAAAAAAAAAACTTTTACACGTTCTAGTAGTTGTCTCCATTCCGTTTGATTTGGAACATGTTTTCCTGCTACAGGCTTCTTAAGTAAGATCATCATACTTGTTTTCCTGAGATGCATTCTCTTCCGCTTCCATTAAGTACAGGCTGATGAGGCTCAGCAGCAGGGCCGGGCCTCTGGTGTACTGAGAACTGGATATTCACTGTCTCCGCATCCAAAGTTGTGTGGCGTCCCTCGCGCCGGGACCTCCTTGGCCACCCCGCTGTTCCCAAGCTAGAACCCGGCTTCTGAGCCCAGCACGCTCCAACTGCAGCCTGGCACAGTCCACGCCTCTGCTCAGGACTTGACCTTTCCTTTCGGCCTTCTTCGTGTCTTAGCACTTGGAGTCCCAGGGGAGATCTGAAGAATTCTCTAGGCCGGGCGCAGTGGCTCAAGCCTGTAATCCCAGCAGTTTGAGAGGCCGAGGCGGGTGGATCACGAGGTCAAGAGAGCGAGACCATCCTGGTCAACATGGTGAAACCCCGTCTCTACTAAAACTACAAAAAATTAGCTGGGCATGGTGGCGCGTGCCTGTAATCCCAGCTACTCAGGAGGCTGAGGCAGGAGAATTGC
>NW_022437317.1:0-24676 GCF_009761245.1 Sapajus apella
CCTGTAATCCCAGCTACTCAGGAGGCTGAGGCAGGAGAATTGCCTAACCCAGGAGGCGGAGGTTGTGGTGAGCCGAGATCGCGCCATTGCACTCCAGCCTGGGTAACATGAGTGAAACTCCGTCTCAAAAAAAAAAAAAAAAAAAAAAAAAAAAGTGGGCAAGATGCAACTCAGACACCTGCTGGAAGAACTGGAACCAAGGATGGGAGCACTTTTGCCATATCAATTCACACCCAATCTGAGTAAGACCACATTCCCATGAGGCTGACGACAAAACCTGGGCTGGGGACAGAAATCCTAGCCAGTGATACCTGGGCCTTATTTGTCCACTGATGAGTGGAAAAAAAACCCATCAGCCAATGTGTGGGAGCCTCCTGGGGGTCCCCCCAGGCCTTGCTATATGGTATATGGTCCCCGTGGCCCCTTTCTTGCTGCAATGGTGTCTGGCTGACCTGCCTCAACTGGGGTGCCAGATCCCCAGGAGAACTTGTCAACTCTCAAGGCTCACCCTGACCTACAGAAGCAGAACTCGAGGCATAAAGGAGGATGCTATGTAGACATATGGGTGTCCGGGACAGATGTGACCACGGCTCAGGTTTGGGAAGACTCAGGCCTAAGGGGTCCGCCAGATCTGTCCATTCCCACAGTCTCCCTCGCCCTGAGAGGAGCAACATCCTTGGGGTCACCAGGGCTAGGCCCACTTCTCCAACAGGCCCCCTTCTGTTCATATGTATACCAATTTGGGCCAAAGCAGCATCTGAGTAGCTCTGTGCCTGGGTCCCTACCCAGCCCTACCAGTGACCCTAGATCACAGGTGAGGGGGAAAAGGCCTAGGCGGGGTACAGTGGCTCACACCTGTAATGCCAGCACTTTAGGAGGCCAAGGCAAGAGGATCACGAGGTCAAGAGCTCAAGACCATCTGGGCCAACACGGTGAAACCCCGTCTCTACTAAAAATATAAAAATTAGCTGGGCATGGTGGCGCACACCTGTAGTCCCAGCTACTCAGGAGTCTGAGGCAGGAGAATTACTTGAACCTGGGAGGCAGAGGTTGCAGTAAGCCAAGATCACGCCACTGCACTCCAGCCTGGTAATAGAGCGAGACTCCATCTCAAAAGAAAAGAACCTCACGGTCTCATCACTAGTGTGCTGCTGCTATGACTGCAGAGAACCTGGAGCAAAAGCAAAGCACTGGCCAGGCATGGTGGCTCACACCTGTAGTCCCAACACTTTGGGAGACCGAGGTGAGTGATCACCTGAGGTCAGAGTTTGAGACCAGCCTGGCCAATATGGTGTAACCCTCATCTCTACTAAAAATACAAGAATTAGCCAGGTGTGGTGGTACATGCCTATAATCCCAGCTATTCAGGTTGCTGAGGCATGGGAATTGCTTAAACCCGGGAGGTGGAGATTGCAGTGAGCCAAGATCACACCACTGCATGCCAGCCTAGGCAACAGAGCAAGAGACTCTCTCTCTCAAAAAAAAAAAAAGTAAAAGTAAAAAAAGTAAAGCATTAAAGGCATGGACCCACAGTCAGACCACTGAGTTCAAGACTCAGAGGCACCACTTCCTGCATGGCACACCTGGGCAAGGTACTTTGCTCTTCTAAACAATGGTTCTCCAACCATAAAACAGGCTTAACACAGAGTCTACACACCCTGAAAGGTAAGAATGAGGTTAAAAAGATACAGGATGTAGTCAAGATGACTGAAAAGAAAAAAAAAAAGATACAGCATGTAAATACACACACAATAAACAGAAAACGCCCACTAGCCATCATCATGGGTGGGTTCTCCTTCTCCCCATTCAGGGAGGATCCACGTGGGGTAACCAATAGCATGTCATCTACATCATCGGGGGCAGATTCACTATCAGACAGTATGAGAGAACAATTACAAGGAAGGGTAAACTCGCAAAACTCTTACCTGCAGTGGTCAAAAGGTAAACGACGGAAATTTGTTTGTGGGAGATCTGTTAAAAACGAAATAAAAAGCAGAAATCTTACTCTGTGAAGTATTTCATCTATGTGCTCCTACTAACAATTCAGTTATGACTTATGAAGAAGTCGGTGCAAATTTTTGAGTACAGCGATTGCTGTGTATTAAAAACCTTTTAACGGATATAAACCAAAACACTTGGGGTACATAAAAAAATACAGGGAAAAGTTCATACTTTTTAACGCCATTAAAATTATGACAGTGCTCTTTTTATTGTGGTCTTGATAGTTTTGATAATTTAAAATATTATCATTCTTTTTATTCTTTATAAACTTGACAGAGAAAAAACATTTAAATGTACATGTAATTCTTTTTTAATTTTTTTTTTTTTTGAGATAGAGTCTCGCTCTGTCACCAGGTGCCAGGCTGGAGTGCTGTGGCCTGATCTCAGCTCACTGTAACCTCCACCTCCCAGGTTCAAGCAATTCTCCTGCCTCAGCCTCCCAAGTTGCTGGGACTACAGGCACGCGTGGGTCACCGCATCCAGCTAATTTTTGTGTTTTTTTAACTTAGCTCCCAGCATTGAAGAATATTTTAATCTACATTTTACAAAAATCAGCACTAAGATGAAGCATGTTCTTCTTTCCTGAATATATCTCTCTTTTGTGAACGGTATCCTCAGCCCATTTGTCTACCATAGTTTCCATATTCTTGTTTATTTTTACAGCTCACTGTATCCTGAAGACATTGTTCCTTAATACCACTCCCCCAAGGAAGAACAGAAAGACTGCATGTCTTACCTGGCTTCTTGCCACCATAAAAGTGAGTGTATTCAGCACAGGTAATGTACCTGAAGAAGAGAGGAAGATAATGCTACTACCACCACCTTTATAAAGAGGACAGAGTCACTGCAAGTGAGTAATCTTTCCTCATTTAGCAAATGCTTATTAACACCTACTATGGGTTAGGCACGTTGGCTCACACTTGTAATTCCAGCACTTTGGGAGCCCAAGGCAGGCGAATCACTTGAAGTCAGGAGTTCGAGACCGCCTGGCCAACATGGTAAAACCCCTTCTCTACTAAAAATACAAAAATTAGCCAGTTGTGGTGGTGGTGGGCACCTGTAATCCCAGCTACTCAGGAGGCTGAAGCAGGAGAATTGCTGGAGCCCATGAGGTGGAGATTGCAGTAAGCCGAGATCGTATCATTACACTCCAGCCTGGGCAACAGAGAGAGACTCTATTTCAAAAAACAAAACCAAAAAAACCTACTATGTGTCAGGCACACAGTGATAAACACAACAGACATAGGGGCCAGGCACAGTGGCTCACACCTATAATTCCAGCACTCTGGGAGGCCAAGGCAGGAAGATCGCTTGAGTCCAGGAGTTGGGAGACCAGCTGGGGCAACAAAGCAAGAAACTGTCTCTACAAAAAATTTGAAAATTAGCTAAGTGTGAAAGTTTGCACCTGTGGTCCCAGGTACTCTAGAGGCTTAGGCAGGAAGGAAGGTTGAGGCTGCAGTGAGCTGTGAGAGCACCACTGTGCTCCAACCTGGGGTACAGAAGGAGACCCTGTCTCAAACACGAACAAAAAAAAACACCACCTATAGTGGAGCATTGGACGATGTGAGCGGCAGTGAGCTCCAGAAAGAACCAGGAGGACCTCCTGATGGACAGGAAGCGGTAAGAGGCACCAAGGCCAACTCCCTGAGATTTGACCTGGGCAAACTGAGTAACGGTATGACCACTGAAATATGAAGGATAGGGAATGTTAACTTTAAAAAAATAAAAAATCTGGCTGGGCACTGTGGCTCACACCTGTAATCCCAGCACTTTGGGAGGCCGAGGCAGACAGATCATGAGGTCAGGAGATCGAGACTATCCTGGCTAACATGGTGAAACCCCATCTCTATCAAAAATACAAAAAATTAGCTGGTCATGGTGGCAAGTGCCTCGAGTCCTAGCTACTCGGGAGACTGAGGCAGGATAATTGCCTGAACCCAGGAAGCAGAGATTACAGTGAGCCAAGATTGTGCCACTGCACTCCAGCCTGGGCGACTGAGCAAGGCTCTGTCTCAAAAAAATAAAAAATAAAGGCTCAGCGCGGTGGCTCATGCCTGTAATCCCAGCACTTTGGGAGGCCGAGGCTGTTGGATCACGAGGTCAGGAGTTTGAGACCAGCCTGACCAACATGGTGAAACCTCATCTCTACGAAAACTACAAAAATTAGCTGGGCATGGTGGCAGGTGGCTGTAATCCCAGCTACTTAGGAAGCTGAGGCAGGAGAACTGCCTGAACCTGGGAGGCAGAGGTTGCAGTGAGCCAAGATCATGCCACTGCACTCCAGACTGGGCAACACAGTGAGACCTTGTCTCAAAAATAAATAAATAAATAATCTATAAAGTTAGAAAGCAGACTTTATTTTTTTTTTTTTTTTTTTGAGACGGAGTTTCGCTCTTGTTACCCAGGCTGGAGTGCAATGGCGCGATCTCGGCTCACCGCAACCTCCACCTCCTGGGTTCAGGCAATTCTCCTGCCTCAGTCTCCTGAGCAGCTGGGACTAGAGGCATGCGCCACCATGCCCGGCTAATTTTTTGTATTTTTAGTAGAGACGGGGTTTCACCATGTTGACCAGGATGGTCTTGATCTCTTGACCTCGTGATCCACCCGCCTCGGCCTCCCAAAGTGCTGGGATTACAGGCTTGAGCCACCGCGCCCGGCCGACTTTATTTCTTATAATGGGTTACAGCCTAAAGTGGCCATCCAGCAGGCTGGAAGCATGGCCTCCAACTGAATCCCAGGGACAGGCACTTTGAAGTAGGAGGGGCTGGAGCAGGAAGAGCCTTATGCTGAATAAGTCAGTTAATCAAGTCAATCATAAATATTCAACAGGTTAAAGGATCTCTGAATATTCATAAAGACAGTCCTCACATACGCATAATAAATAAATATGCATGTAACCTATGACTCCTGTTCTCTTTAAGGTGGTGACTTAACATTTAAATGTATTGTAAGTAGGCCTTATCATCAAAAGATCTTTTAAAAATCTGAGGGCATGCAAATGAGCAGCCTCTGTAAACTGGCCGGGGCCTGTCCATGGTCGGTTGTCTTATCAGGAGAAAGTTACAGAAATCAGTCTCTTGTCCAATCACAGCTGCAGTTATTTATTTATTTACTTTTTTTCTTTCTTTTTTTTTTTTTTTGAAACAGATTTTCATTCTTGTTGACCAGGCTGGAGTGCAATGGCTCGATCTTGGCTCACTGAAAACTCTGCCTCCCAGGTTCAAGCGATTCTCCTGCCTCAGCCTCCTGAGCAGCTGGGATTACAGGCATGTGCCACCACTTCCGGCTAATTTTTCAGTAGAGACAGGTTTCTCCATGTTGGTCAGGCTGGTCTCGAACTCCCAACCTCAGGTGGTCTTCCCGCCTCAGCCTCCCAAGTGCTGGGATTACAGGCATGAGCTACTGAGCCCGGACTAAAGCTTTAGTTATGACTGGTAGAACAGGGGTTCAGTTAGTCCATGTCTGCTAATGGACTACAACTGTTTTAATATTGCTTATCTGAAAGCCAGTGCTTACTTAGCTGCTAGAGAAAAAGAAAAACCTTGTGGCAGTTAGAATAGTTTATTTTTTAAAGTTTAGGAGTGGATGACTTAACCAGGGAGATTGTCTGGCACAACTGTGGGTTCTGTTTATAATTTGGTACCTTATTGCCACAGAGTCTGTTTTGTCAATCTTATGATCTCTACTTCAACATTAATCCTGGTCAGCTGTGTCCAAGACACAAAAGGGAGGGGGATATGACAAGGTACATCTGACCTCCATCCCATCATGGCCAGAAACTCAGTTTTAAGGTTTTCCTGGGGTTCTCTTAACCACAAGGGTGTCTATTCAGCCAGTGGGGAGACAGGATTTTTAGTTTACAGAGAGGAACAGGCTCAGGAGCTCCTGAAAATCAAGAGTTCTGGCCGGGCACGGTGGCTCACGCCCGTAATCCCAGCACTTTGGGAGGCCGAGGCAGGTGGATCACGAGGTCAAGAGATCGAGATCATCCTGGTCAACACGGTGAAACTTCGCCTCTACTAAAAATACAAAGTTAGCTGGGCATGGTGGCGCGTGCCTGTAATCCCAGCTACTCAGGAGGCTGAGGCAGGAGAATTGCCTGAACCCAGGAGGCGGAGGCTGCGGTGAGCCGAGATCGCGCTATTGCACTCCAGCCTGGGTAACAAGAACGAAACTCCATCTTAAAAAAAAAAAAAAAAAGAAAAAGAAAATCAGGAGTTCTGTTTAAGGCATATTAAATTTGAGACATCTGTTAGTCCTCCAGTGGAGAAAATAAGAAAGCCGCTAACTACACAAGACTGGGGAAAGCAGCTTACAGATGACTGGAAAATTATATTACCCACAGGGAATGTTTATAGAAAAAAAACCTCTGAGGTCTGGGAGAAGGGAGGAGGGTCCAGAAAGAAGACTGGGAAAAGAAAGGCCGCTGGAAAACCAAGAGCATGTGAAATCCCAGATACCAAAGACGGGCTTCAGAAGGAGGGAGTGGTCAACGGTGTGACATACTGTTGAGAAGCCCAACAAAATGAGGACTGAGGACTGAATACTAGATTTAGCAAGAAGTCGTCGCTGGGAACCTGACAAGGAGTTCTAGGGTTGAAACTCTGACTGAAATGGTTTCAAGAAACTCAGAAAACAGCACGAAGCCACCGGTCTGTCACTTGTTCCGAGAGAATCAAAGAAAACACGGCGGCAGTGGGAGGGGAACTGGAGCAAGGGGCACAGGTGGATTGTACTGTATTGCATTATTGTATTGTTTTATTTATTTCTGAGGCGGAGTCTCGCTCTGTCGTCCAGGCTGGAGAGCAGTGGCTCGATCTCGGCTCACTGCAATCTCTGCCTTCCGGATTCAAGCGATTCGCCTGCCTCAGCCTACCAGCAGCTAAGATTACAGGTGCCGGTCACCACGCCCGGCTAATTTTTGTATTTTTAGTAGAGACGGAGTTTCACCATGTTGGCCAGGCTGGTCTTGAACTCCTGACCTCAGGTGATCCGCTCGCCTTGGCCTCCCATAGTACTGGGATTGCAGGTGAGCCACCGCGCCCAGCCTGGTTTGCTTTAAACTGGAAGGCTCTGCAGCACGTGTGCAGGCTGATGGGCATGAACCAGAACACAGGGAGACGGGATGTACGGAAGAGGGAGAGACTACTCACTCAGGGGCAAACCTCGCTAGCAGTGGGGGGCGGTCCCTGCAGGAGCAGGGTAAAGGAAGACCCGACTGCGCTCAGGCCCGCAGCAGACGTCATCTGAGCCGCGGGAGAGCGCGGCCGCCCGAGGGTCAATACCCAGCCAGAAGAGAGGGCGACGGCTTCCGGGAGGAAATAACCTTTGTGCTGGGCTCCGGGGACTAGCTGAGAGGGAAGGCGACTGGCGCGCAGTGCGGGACAGGCGGGTCACTGAGGCAGAACGAGCCGCCGCTCCCGACTGCGGTTCAACTTACATCTTGTCCTTCTGGTGCTGTCGCTTCCCCATGGCGGCGCGGCGGCGGTGTGACTAACCAGCACGAAAAAGCAACGGCTGAGAACTCAGACCACGGAGCCGTGGCAGAGTTCGGTGATCACTTCCGGGTTTCGCGGCCCGCACCGGAAACGGAATCCCGGCGTGCCGGGCCCTGTTGTTCGCTAGCACCAGGTGCGCATGCTCGGAAGGGTCGGCTTTCTAGTCTGGGGCCCTGGGTGTGCCTTCGCCCGCTGGCGCCTTCTCAAGGCCGAGCTCCCTCAGCCTCGAAGCCCCGTCTGCTCGAGGGGTCTCTCTCTGGACCGCCGCCTTTACCTGCCCAGCTACGGCTCAGGGCCATTCCCATGTCGAGGTCTCAGGTCTTATTTGTGTATTAATTTTCGCGACAGGATCTCGCTCCGTCGCCCAGGTTGGAGTGCTGTGGCGAAATCACGGCTCACTACGGCGTTAGCCTCCCAGGCTCAAGCGGTTCTCCCACCTCAGCCTCCCGAATAGCTATGGGCGCGCACCGCCACACCCGGCTTAGGTGTTAACTTTTTGTAGAGACAGACTCGTCTGGAGCTCCTGGGCTCAAGCAGTCCTCCTGTATTGGCCTCCCAAAAAGTCCTGGGATTACAGGCCTCAGCTTCCACACCCGGCCAGCGCTCAGGTCTTTTCCAAAGTCCTCCTGGAGCCTCAAGTCCCATGAGCCTCCGCGGCAGACACCTTCAAAGTTATGTCCGCCCTCGGTGTCTACGCGCTCACTTCTCACTCTCCCTGCACATTGGGTCCCCACCGCGTCCAGGCCCCTCGCAGGCCCGGCTGCAGGTGGCTATCAAGCCTAGAAGTCCAAAGCCCTGCCTGATCCCTTCTGTGTCTTCTGCTAGACCCTTCCCTTGGGCCCCTATGTACACTCAGGCCCGGCATGATCTGGCCTAGGTGTAAGGGTTATTCTCTGTAAGGTTTATTGCCGAATTTAAAATGAGGAAACTGAAGCCTGCATGAGAACCATTAGACGCCAAGGAGCCAGGCGATGTTCTACTGGCCAGGGAAAGGAGGGAGCCACAGACGTCGCGCCAGACTCCTCTCAGGCCTGGGGTTACATAGGGAGGGAAGGCGCTCTGATTGGGACGTTGACGTGGCAAGCGGCTATAGGTAGGTAGGCGGGATTTCCGGTGAGCGGGCGCATGGGGCAATGCGCTATTGGGCAGGTTTTGGCGGGGCTTCTTTTAAATTTTGGCGGGGTTTTCCAACGGCGGGCTAGGTGCCGAGTGCGGAGTTTAGTGTGGAGTGCAGATCCTGGTGCTGAGTGCAGAGGGGATTTCCAACGGCGCGAGCGCAGAGTTTAGTGTTGCTTGCAGAGGTGGGCGTGGCGAAGCTGGATGCTGAGTGCAGATTCTGGTGACGTAATTTTCAGGCGTGGAGAGGGATCGGCGGGTCCTCCCGGCGAGGCAACTGGCTTTACACTAGGCTCCTAGTTTTTCTTTTTTTTCGTTTCTTTCTTTCTTTTTTTTTTTTTTTCTGAGACAGAGTCTTGCTTTGTCGCCAGGCACCAGGCTGGAGTGCAGTGGCACAATCTTGGCTCACTGCAATCTCCGCCTCCTGGGTTCAAGCAATTCTCCTGCCTCAGCCTCCCTAGTAGCTGGGACTACAGGCGCGCACCACCACGCCCAGCTAATTTTTGTATTTTTAGTAGAGATGGGGTTTCACCATGTTGGCCCGGATGATCTCCATCTCTTGACCTCATGATCTGCCCGCCTCAGCCTCCCAAAGTGCTGGGATTACAGGCGTGAGCCACCACGCCCGGCCTCTCCTAATTTTTCTTTATTCTCTTTTTTTTTTTTTTTTTTTGGGACGGAGTTTCGCTCTTGTTACCCAGGCTGGAGTGCAATGGCGCGATCTCGGCTCACCGCAACCTCCGCCTCCCGGGTTCAGGCAATTCTGCCTCAGCCTCCTGAGTAGCTGGGATTACAGGCACGCGCCACCATGCCCAGCTAATTTTTTGTATTTTTAGTAGAGACGGGGTTTCTCCATGTTGGTCAGGTTGGTCTGGAACTCCTAACCTCGTGATCCACCTGCCTCGGCCTCCCAAAGTGCTAGGATTACAGGCCTGAGTCACTGCGCCCGACCCTAAGATCCTAATTTTAAATGCCGCTTGTATCCCGTGACTCCCAATACTGAGTTGCCAGCACTCCAGGCTCCTGATCTCCACTTGGGTAACCACTGATCTCAAATTTAACATTTCTAGCTAGGCGTGGTGGCTCACGCCTATAATCCTAGCACTTTGGGAGGCTGAGGCAGGCAGATTGCTTGAGTCTCAGGAGTTTGAGAGCAGCCTGGCCAATATGGCGAAACCCCATCTCTACTAAAAAATACAAAAAAAAAGCCGGGCGCGGTGGCTCAAGCCTGTAATCCCAGCACTTTGGGAGGCCGAGGCGGGTGGATCACGAGGTCAAGAGATCGAGACCATCCTGGTCAACATGGTGAAACCCCGTCTCTACTAAAAATACAAAAAATTAGCTGGGCATGGTGGTGCGTGCCTGTAATCCCAGCTACTCAGGAGGCTGAGGCAGGAGAATTGCCTGAACCCAGGAGGCGGAGGTTGCGGTGAGCCGAGATCGCGCCATTGCACTCCAGCCTGGGTAACATGAGTGAAACTCCGTCTCAAAAAAAAAAAAAAAAAAATTCACAAGGAATCTTCTATTGATGTGTAAGAAAAATTTAAAGAGGCAGGCGCGGTGGCTCACGCTTGTAATCCTAGCACTTTGGGAAGCTGAGGTGGGTGGATCACCTGAGGTCAGGACTTCAAGACCAGCCTGGCCAACGTGGTGACAACCCCATCTTTAAAAGAAAAAAAAGAAAAAGAAAAATACAAAAATACAAAAAAAAAAAAAACCAGGTGTGGTGGCACATACCTGTAATTCCAGCTACCCGGGAGGCTGAGACAGACTAGCTTGAACTGGGGAGGCAGAGGCTGCAGTGAGCCAAGATCAGGCTGCTGCACCCCAGCCTGGGTGACGATTGACTCTGCCTAAAAAATAAATAAATAAAAATAACATGTCTGGTCAAAGCAAAATTTTCAATCCTCCCTCTTCTCCCACTCCCCACTCTGCTAGCAGTACCATCATCCACCCAGTCACCCAAAGCCAGCTATCCTTGCCTTATTTCATGGCTGCCTTCTCATTCTCTAGGTTTTCACATAAGTGTCAGCTCCCCAGAGGGAACTTTCCTGACCACCTACTTCCGTGCATCTCCTATAGAGTTTGTCGCAGTTTGTCACAATCTGTAATCCTGTGTAATTCAGGCTATGTACTGCTCTCCCCAACACACACCTTGCCTCCACAACACACATGCAGTGGATGGGATGTAGCTCCTTAAGGGATGGAATCCTAGGCCCATCATGGTGGCAGCACCTGTGATCCCAGCTACGTGGGAGGCTGTAATGGGAGGATCACTTGAGCACAGGAGTTTGAGGCTGCACTGAACTGTAATCAAGTCACTGCACTCCAGCATGGATGACAGACTGAGATTCTGTGTCTTTAAAAAAAAAAAAAAAAGACCAGGTGTGGTGGCTCATGCCTGTAATCCCAGCTACTCGGGAGGCTGAGACAGGAGAATCACTTGAACCTGGGAGGCAGAGATTGCAGTGAGTCAAGATCGTGCCACTACACTCCAGCCTGGGTGACAGAGTGAGACTGTGTCTCAAAAAACAAAAAAAAAAAGGAGGGATGAGGCCAGTGCTGGATCTCAACTGCTTGGCTTATTATCTCCAGTCCCAAGCAAGGTGCAGGGCATGTATGAGGTTCAGTGGGTATCTGCTGATGTCCAGCAGTCATCAAGCATTTAGTGAGAACTCACTAAATCTCACATGCAGGGTGAGCTCTAAGAGTAGCATGTGAAGTGACAATGAGAGTTACATATCTCTGAAATTCATTAGGGAGGTGCCAAGTTGGGAACTGACAGGCCAGCTCATTGTTTTCTAGGGAGGAACAGATCACTGTTTCTAAACCCATGTATCAGATCAGATAAAGCTTGTGTTAGGGGCCAGGTGTAGGAAAAATACACTAAACTTGAACTAACTTGGGTAAAGAGAAGCCCAAAGGGGCTACAGAGTCACTGAATGAAAGGTCAGCATTCCCTCACCCAATTTCTCTTTCAAACTGTTTTTTTCTTTTTTTTTTTTTGAGACAGTCTTGCTTTGTCACCCAGTCTGGAGTGCAGTGGCAAAATCTCTGCTCACTGCAACCTCCGCCTCCTGAGTTCAAGCAATTCTCCTGCCTCAGCCTCTCAAGTAGTTGGGACTACAGGCCCGCACCACCACGCCCAGCTAATTTTTGTATTTTTAGTAGAGACGGGGTTTCACCATGTTGGGCAGAATGGTCTCAATCTCCTGACCTCAGGTGATCTGCCTGCCTTGGCCCCCCAAAGTGTTGGGATTACAGGTGTGAGCCACTGTGCCCAGCCTGCACATAAAGATGTTAATCCCAGCTATAGGAGTGGAAAACCGGAAGCTCCTCCTGTGTCTCCTAGTTGAGTTAATTGGTTATGGCATCGTATACACTGGATAGGTTATTACTCAACCAATGAAGCTTGCATTCAAAGCTGCCAGGAAGTGTACAACTTCCCAAAGCCTTAATGTTAAATATCCACAGCAAGATTTTTAAAAGGTAACATTGTACAATTGAATCACACCTTGATAAAACTATGCCTAGAAAAAGCTAGAACACAGCTACTGAGGAGCCTTTGGTAGGAGAATCACCTGAGTCTAGGAGGCTGAAGCTTCAGTGAATGATGATCATGCCACTGCATTCAAGCCTGGACAACAGAGCAAGACTCTGTCTCGAAAAAAAAAGAGACAGAGAGGAAGAAAAAAAGAGAAGGAGGGAAGGAGGGAAGGAAGGAAGGAAGGAAAAAGAAAAGGAAAAAAAAAGCTGGAAAAGATCTACACAGAAACACTCTAATGATGACCACAGCTCCTGTGAGGACTTGATGTTTTACTTATAAAGTTTGCTTTGTTAATGACATTGCAAAAAAACCCTTCTCCGTGACCCAGCAGTTAGTCACCTTCCCACCCCTTTGTCCACACATCTTCTGACCTACTTAGATATAATTTATGCATGTGCATAATCATGTTTAATCATACTTATAATTACAATGGCTGCAAAATATTCCATAATTATGAATGCACATTTGAGTTGATTCCAGGTTTTCTCTTTCAAACTCATGCTGCCATAAACATTTTTTTTTTTTTGAGACGGAATCTCACTCTGTCACCAGGCTGGAGTGTAGTGGCACAATCTCGGCTCACTGCAATCTCCACCTCCTGGGTTCAAGCAATTCTCCTGTCTCAGCCTCCCGAGTAGCTGGGACTACTCGCGTGCACCACCATGCCTAGCTAATTTTTTTTTTTTTTTTTTTAAGATGGGGTTTCACCCTGATGGCCAGGCTGGTCTTGAACTCCTGACCTCAGGTGATCCACCCACCTCAGCCTCCCAAAGTGCTGGGATTACAGGTGTGAGCCCCTGCACCCAACCTGCCATAAACATTTTTATATAAATGGCTTTTTCTTTTCCTTATTATTTCCTCAGGTCCAGTTTCCAGGGCTGAAGAACACTGGTTCAAAGAATCTGAGTGCTTCTATAGCTCCTGACATATATATATATACACACACACATATATACATATATATACATACATATACAATATATACGTATGTATATATATCATGTATACATACATATATACATATATATTTGAGACAGAGTCTTGCTCTGTCACTCAGGCTGTAGTACAGTGGCATGATCTCGGCTCACTGCAACCTCTCTCTCCCAGATTCAAGCAGTTCTCTGCCTCAGCCTCCCAAATAGCTGGGATTACAGGTGCCTGCCACCACACCCAGCTAATTTTTGTATTTTTAGTAGAGATGGGGTTTCACCATGTTAGCCAGGATGGTCTTGATCTCCTGACCTCATGATCCGCCTGCCTCAGCCTCCCAAAGTGCTGGGATTACAGACATGAGCCACTGCAGCTGGCAGTGATATGTTTGAAAAAGATTGTCTTTCAAAAGGACTACGTAAAATTATAATTGTGAGTTTAAAAAAAATTTTTTTAAAAAGATTGTGACCTGGTTTTGTAAAAGTTTTAGGTAAAATTACAATTGTGTGTTTTTTAAAAACCACAATTTTTTAAGAAGGACTAAGCCTTAAATGTTTGTGCTTCATGCTGGGCGCAGTGGCTCACACCTGTAATCTCAGGGATTTGGGAGGTCGAGGCAGGCAGATCACTTGAGGCCAGGAGTTTGAGACCAACCTGGCCAACATAGTAAAACCCCAAATCTACTGGAAATACAAAAATTAGCCAGGCATAGTGGCGCACAACGGTAGTCCCAGCTATTTGGGAGGCTGAGGCACAAGAATCACTCTAACTTGGGAGGCAGAGGTTGCAGTGAGCAGAGATTGTGCCGCTGAACTCCAGCCTGGGTGACAGAGCAAGACTGTCTAAAAATATTTAAAGAAAAGAAAAAAAACTTGTTTGTGCTTCAAAGGGCACCATGGAGAAAGTAGAAAGAAAATCCACAGACTAGGAGAAAATATTTACAAATCACATGTCTGATAAGGGACTTGAATCTAAAATATGCAAAGATGCCTTACAAATCACTAATAAAAAGACACCTTAATTTTCAGAAATGGACAAGAAATATGAATGGACAGACAGTTCTCCAAAAATAGATAAATGACCAATAAGCACAGAAAAATATGCTAAACATCATTAGCCATCAGGAAAATGCGAATCAAAACCACAAGGAGATATGCTAGAAACCCACCAGAATGACTAATAAAAAATATAGATAGGCCGGTGGCTCATGCCTGTAATCCCAGCACTTTGGGAGGCCTAGGCGGGTGGATCATGAGGTCAAGACATTGAGACCATCCTGGCCAACATGGTGAAATCCCGTCTCTACTAAAAATACAAAAATTATCTGGGTGTGGTGGCATGCACCTGTAGTTCCAGCTACTCAGGCAGCTGAGGCGGGAGAATGGCTTGAAACCTGGGAGGCAGAGGTTGCAGTGAGCCGAGATCGAGCCACTGCACTCCAGCCTGAGCAACAGAGCGAGACTCCATCTCAAAAAACAGATAGATAGATAATAGTAAGTGTTGGCAAGGATGCAGAAGAAATTGAAATCCTCATGCATTGCTGGTAGGACTGTAAAATGGTGCAGCCATTTTGGAAAGCAGTTTGGTAGTTCCTCAAAATATTGAGCATAGAGTTACCCTATGATCTAGCAACTGCACTCTTAGGAGTATGCTCAAGGAAAGTGAAAACTGTGTCCTCACAAAAACTTGTGCAAAAATGTTCATAATAGCATTATTCTTAATAGCCAAAAATGAAAATAACCTAACTAATGCCCATCATCTGATGAATGGATAACTAATAATATAGGCTGGGCATGGTGGCTCATGCCTATAATCCCAGCACTTTGGGAGGCTGAAGCGGGCAGATCACCTGAGCTCGAGAGTTCAAGACCAGCCTGTCCAATATGGAGAAACCCTGTCTCTACTAAAAATATATCCTCCAGGATGCGGAGGTTGCAGTGAGCTGAGATAGTGCCTGGGCAATAAGAGTGAAACTCCATCTCAAATAATAATAATAATACAGGCCTGGTACAGTGGCTCATGCCTGTAATCCCAGCACTTTGGGAGGCCGAGGTGGGCGGATCACCTGAGGTCGGGAGTTCGAGACCAGCCTGACTAACATGGAGAAACTCCGTCTCTACTAAAATTATAAAAAATTAGCTGGGCATGGTGGCACGTGCCTGTAATCCCAGCTACTTGGGAGACTGAGGCAGGAGAATGGCTTGAACCTGGGAGGCGGAGGTTGCAGTGAGCTGAGATCACGCCATTGCACTCCAGCCTGGGCAACGAGAGTGAAACTCTGCCTCAAAAAAAAAAAATAAATAAATAATAATAATAATACAACAGCCTGGGCACAGTGGCACACATCTGTAATCCCAGCATTTTGGGAGGCCGAGGCAGGCAGATCACTTGAGTCTAGGAGTTTTTGAGACCAGCCTGGCCAACATAGTAAAAGCCTGTTTCTACAAAAATTGAGTTTTGAGACCAGCTTAGGCAATATAGTGGAAACCCTGTTTCTACAAAAAACACAAAAATTAGATGAACCTGGTGGCGCATGCCTGTAGTCCCAGCTGCTTGAGAGGCTGACGCAGGAGGATTGCTTGAGCCAGCAGCTCGAGGCTGGAGTGAGCCATGATTGTGCCACTGCACTCCAGCCTGGGTGAGTGAGTCCCCGTCTCAAAATGATGATAATACAAATGGGCCAGGCGCGGTGATTCACGCCTGTAATCCCAGCACTTTGGGAGGCCAAGGGTAGTGGAATGGAGCATGAGATCAGGAGATCAAGACCATCCTGGCTAACACAGTGAAACCCATCTCTACTAAACACACCAAAAATTATCTGGGTGTGGTGGCATGTGCCTGTAGTTCCATCTACTCAAGAGGCTGAGGCAGGAGAATCACTTGAACCCGGGAGGAGGAGGTTGCAATGAGTCAAGATTGCACCACTGAACTCCAGCCTGAAGGACAGAGCAAGACTCCATCTCAAAAAATAATAAAAAATTAGAAAAATTAAAAATAATACAATGGAGTATCTTTCCTTTCATGGAATACAATGGAATATTATTTAGCTACAACATGGATGAACCTTGAAAACCTCTTGATAAGTGAAAGCAGTTAGACACTAAAGAGTGTATGACTGCATTTATACGAAATGTTCAGACTAGGCAAATCTAGAGAGACAGCAGTGGTTAGTGGTTGTCAGGGGCTAGGGATGGAGGAACTGGAGGTGACAGCTAAAAAGTATTGGGAGGAACTCCATGTTTGGGTCCCCTTCCACAAACACTCCCGTTGTGGAAGCTGTCTTTCTCTCCCTTGGATTTCCCCTCTGGAGTTCCCTTCCACACTCGTGGAAGCCTGTCTTCCCCTCCTAAACTCCTCTCTCTCTATTCCCTTCCACTGAGTGTGGAAGCTGCTTTCCTCTCCTGGATTCCATCTTTCTGGATTCTCTCACTCAGTGTGAGAGTTAGCTCTTTCTTTCTCTCTCCTTCTCCTGTTTCTCTCTCTTTAAATAAATCACTTTCTACAACAACAACAACAAAAAAGTGCTGGGGTTTCTCTTACAATAGTAAAATATACACAAAATTTACCCTTTAGGCCAGGGCAGTGCCTCACCCATGTAATCCTAGCACTTTGGCAGGTCTGAAGTGGGCAGATCACCTGAGGTCAGGAGTTTGAGATAAGCCTGGCCAATATGGCAAAACCTCCTCTCTACTAAAAATACAAAAAATTAGCCAGGCATGATGGTGTGCCCCTGTAATCCCAGCTACTCAGGAGGCTGAGACAGGAGAATTGCTTGAACCCAGGAGGCGGAGGTTGCAAGTAAGCTGAGATCGTGCTACTGCGCTCCAGCTTTGGCAACAGAGTGAGACTCTGTCTCAAAAAATAATAATAAAATCTACCCTTTAACCATTTTAACTGTGTGATTCAGTGGCATTAGGTACATCCAAAATGGTTTATGTGCCTATTTCCAAAACATTTTTTTCAACCAAAATCAAAACTCTACCTATTAGGCAACAATTCCCTATCTCCCTCCAACCCCCAGTAACCACTAATCTACTGTCTATCTCTGTAAATTTGCCTAGTCTAGGTATTTAATGCATGTGGAATCATACAGTATCGTCCTTATGTGTCTGGCTTATTTCACTTAACATCATACTTTCAAGGTTTGTTCATGTAATGTAGTACATGTCCGAACCTCATTCCTTTTTATGGTTGAATAGGAATGAATAGGAATATATCACATTTTGTTTATTCATCTTGGATTCACTTGGTTGCTTCCAACTTTCGGATATTGCGAATAATGACGTATGAACATTTGCGTACAAGTACCTATTTGGAGTCTCTGTTGCCAGTTCTTTTGTTTAATTTTTTTGAGACAGGGTCTCACTCTGTCATCCAGGCCAGAGTGCAGTGGCATGACCATGACTCACTGCAGTCTCAACATCCCCGATTGTGTCAGGTTATGAAAGTTATAAATGCTCCCGTCTCCCTTGTTCAGGTGTGCTCTCCTGGCAAGACTGCCGGCGAGTTGCACCCTTCCTGCAGGAAGTAAACTGCTCTTGCTGAGTCATCCATTGTCTCAGTGTGGATTTTACCTGACGTTATAAACCCGTTTCCAACAAAGAGCAATACCTAGAGCCACTGCTGACAAAGGCCAACACGCCCCATCTCGCCACCCTCATGGGGGAAGGTTACTCTTGTCTCTGCTTACAAATGGACCTAGAAGCTCTGGCTGTCCAAGCCACAGACAGGATCCATGCCAGGCTGTCTGACTTCAAGGGCAGAATTTCACAGGAAGTGACGGGATGTCATGGCCAAGGAGGAGGGGGCTTGGCCCAGGCAGGTCAGTCTGCAGCCCACCCCCAAAGCATGGTGAAAAGCTGTGGAGTTGGCCAACACTGATGCAGGGTATCCAGGACTGGAACAGTGAACCCACTGACCACACCCCGCCACAGGGTCATCCTGGGGGTGTGGAAAAGGGTACCTCCTCCATGAGGACACACACATTGAGGAAGTCCTGCAGAGGTGGGCTCAGGGAGGGGAATCTTTGAGGGGCGGGAGCCTGAGAGCAGCCCCTGACCTCTATGTCACGTCTTCCTCCTGTATTCGGAGTCTGGCTATTTCTACCCTTCAAAGCTGGAGGCTACCAGCAAAGTGCATGTTAACAAGCTCCTAATACGGCCCATCAGAACAGCTCGTCTATGATGATAGCCACCACCCTGTCTGGCCCGGAGACCAGAGCCTGTGCTGTGGACCAACCCAGACCTGAGTTCAAGTTCAGGCTCAACTACTGTGTGAACTTGCACATGTTGACTAACCTCCTTGTGCCTCCATTTCCTCTTCTGTCAGACAGGGGTAAATAACATCAAAGCTACCTTGGGGGACTACTTGTCTAACAATCAGTGGAGGGAGGGCTCACTCTCAGCACCCCAGAAAGTGGGACCCCCAGGCAAGCTGGGCCTCTCCATGTGACACAGGAGTAGCCCCACACTAGTGTCGGCATCCATGAACACAAATATACTGAAGGAACTGAGCCTGAATCCAGTCGAGCTTTAGAGCAACTGTCCAAGAAACACAGGCAGAGGAGGAAGCACTAACAAATTGCAATAGCCGCAAACTCGGAAAGTGGGGCGGGACAGAGGATGACGCCAGACGGGCTATCCCTCCTCAAAGGGGACATCAACCGAAGTCGCCAAGGACCCAGGGCCATCCAGTGTATACTTGCTGTCCCTGTGTGGCCACATATATGGCCCCCTTTCATTTCATCCTCACAAGTGTCCCAATTTAGACAGCAATTATACAATCATCCTAGCTGAAAGGAACCTAAGAGGCCTAACAGTGAAACATAATGAATGTGTGGGTCTCACTGGGTCCTGAGGTGACAGACCAAGTCTAGAAACACTTTTGTGGCCCATCTAGGAGAGGTGACTATGACCAGCTGATGTCAGAGAACTGCTGTCAATTATGTCAAGTGCATCAGTGACATTGTGATTATGTCAGCAAATGTTTGTTTTTGTAGTGTTGTCACTTTACAGAGACAGGATCTCACTCTGTGTTGCCCAGGCTGGAGCACATTAGTGGGATCACAGGTCACCATGACCTCAAATTCCTGGGCTCAAGCCATCCTCCTGCCTCAGCCTCCTAAGTAGCCAGGACTACAGGTATGTGCCACCATACCTGGCTATTTAAAAAAACATTTTTGTAGAGATGGGGTCTTGCTATATTGCCCAGGCTGGCCTCCAACTCCTAGGCTCAAGAGATCTCTTATCTCAGCTTCCCAAACTGCTGGGATTACAGGCGTGAGCCACCGCACCCGGCAAGTGTTGTTGCTTTTTTTTTTTAAGTGCTAAACACAGGGCCAGAGACAAACCACAGGGCCACACCAAGGATATGGTTGGTCAGTGCCAGGATTGTCTCAAATTTTTTTTTTTTGAGTCGAGTTTTCTGGGTTGCTTGAGCCAGGCCCTACCTGCAGGCCTACATCCACACTCCAAACACTCACCAAGGTGAGCAATTACAGCTCTCTGTCTCAAAAAGGTGGCCCAACTTGCTCAGGATCACACAGCAAGGAAGTAGCAGAGCTGAAGTCAGTCTCAAGTAAAGAATCTAGCTAGGGGCAGTGCCTCTCCTTCTCCCGGGTCCAGATTGCCCAGGCCACTTCCTGCTCTGGATAAAACCTGGTTCAAGGAGGGCAAATACAATAGGAAGAGTGAAGGTGGTCACCTGGCCCTCGGCCTGACTGCACTGGACTCAGAAACCCTTAGGGCCCAGCACGGGCAGAGGTTGAGCCTCACCCCAGGAGTAGAGGTGCACGCGGTGGATGCTCCGCTTCAGCTGCTCCACCCGCTCGTGCATCTCCAGGGCACCCATGCTGCTGCAATGGTTCAGCTCCCCCTGGACAGCACAGAAGAACTTCACCTGCAACAAGAGTGGGAGAGGCAGGGCAGCGGGAAGTCCAGGGCGTGAGAGGCCTGGCCGCTCCACTCCCCAGCCTGTGCAGCCTCGGTTTGTGGTAGATCCTACCCTACAGCCCTAGTTACGCCAATGGCGACCTCCCCACCCCACCCCCAGCCCAAGGCCCCAGAGCTCCAACAGTCAGAGCTCTACCCTTGGGGACGGCAGACCCGGGTAGTGACAGTTCTCCCACCAGCCAGTCCCACGCCCCACCCGGAGTAAAGAGCGGATCCCCTGTTGTTCCAATTCAGTCTGCTGGCCCTTGAGCACCACCCTCTCCGCCAGCGACGGTTGCTGTGGAGGCTGCGGAAGAGGCGGCGCAGCACGGGCTGGGTGTAGGTGTCCGCCTGCCTCTGGAAGTTCCACCCCGAGGTCTGGCGGCAGAAGGTCACGCTTTGCGAGACCTCGCAGTGAACTCGTGAGGATGTCCGTGGGTGAGGGCGACTGGCGGGACTGGAGGCCTGGGGGCGGGGCAGGCGTCGGGGCGGGGCTCCGGAGGGTCTGGGCCTGCCGACCGACACCCGCCCCAGGGCCGGGTTGCGGGGTCGCTAGGGGCTGCCCGGGCCGTCGAGCGGGGCTGCGAGCACTTTCGCGCGGCGCAGACGGGACTCCCTAGCCAACTGCAGCTGCCCCGCTGCGGCACCCCAGCCAATCAGCGCCGAAGCCGGGGGCGGGGCCAACCCCTGGGCGCCTCCCGCACCTGACCAGTCCCGCTGCTCCGGGCAGGCGCGCTCTCGACCTGGAGGGGGCGAACGCGGCTGCGCGGGTCGTGGCCAGGTTCCGCAGGGGCCGTTGGGCCTTCCATCCGGGCCGGGCTCTTGGCCGCGCTGAGGATATGGTTGGTCAGCAACTTCCTTAAGGCCCCCACCTCTCGGCCGGCTTCCAGTCCCCTCCGACGGGCGTCCTTCCTCGCGGTTTGTAGACTCTAGGGCTTCAAGCCGCGCTTCCCCCTCACCCAGGCAATGGCGGGAGAACTTCACTCCGCCCCTAACCCCCCTAGCTCCGGACTTCTCGCCTTGCTCCCTCCCCCTCACTCTCCAGCGGCCTCCCCAGCTTCTGTGCTCTCCTCCCCTTTACAGCCACTGACTTGCTCTGTACTCGCTGTCGCTTCTTCAGCATCTCCGGCTCTTCGTGTTAGTGTCCTGTTCCTCCTGCTCCACCTCACTATCCTTTTCCTCTTGCCCCTGGAATGCGTTTCTGAAGGTCCCGGCTTCACGGTGGCTCGTGCCACCATGCCTAGGTAATTTTTTTTTTTTTTTCGAGACAGAGTTTCGCTCTTGTTACCCAGGCTGGAGTGCAATGGCGCGATCTCGGCTCACCGCAACCTCCGCCTCCCGGGTTCAGGCAATTCTCCTGCCTCAGCCTCCTGAGTAGCTGGGATTACAGGCACGTGCCACCATGCCCAGCTAATTTTTTGTATTTTTAGTAGAGACGGGGTTTCACCATGTTGACCAGGATGGTCTCGATCTCTTGACCTTGTGATCCACCCGCCTCGGCCTCCCACAGTGCTGGGATTACAGGCTTGAGCCACCGCGCCCAGCCTTTTTTTTTTTTTTTTTTTTTTTTTGTAGAGATAGATAGGGTCTCACCATGTTGTCCAGGCTGGTCTTAAACTCCTGAGCTCAACCAGTCCACCTGCCTCGGCCTCCCAAAATACTGAGATTACAGGCATGAGCCACCACACCTGTACAATTAAAATAAATAAATAGCAGGCGGGGCTCAGTGGCTAACACCTGTAATCCCAGCACTGTAGGAGGCCAAGGCAGGCAAAGCACATGGGGTCAGGAGTTCGAGACCAGCCTGGCCAACATGGAGAAACCCCGTTTCTACTAAAAAATAAAAATAAAAAATTAGCTGGGCATGGTGGTGCGCTCCTGTAGTCCCAGCTACCTGGAGGCTGAGGCAGGAGAATCGCTGGAACCTAGGAAGCAGAGGTTGCAGTGAGCCCAGATTTCAGCACTGCACTCCAGCCTGGGCAACAAAGCAAAACTTCCTCTCAAAAAAAAAATAAATAAATAACAGACTGGGTGTAATGGCTCATGTCTGTAATTCCGGCACTTTAGAAGGCTGAGAATGGCAGATCACTTGAGCTCAGGAGTTCAAGACCAGCCTGGAGAACATGGCAAGGCCACATCTCTATTAAAAAAAATACAAGGCTGGTGCGCTGGCTCACACCTGTAATCCCAGCACTTTGGGAGGCCGAGGCGAGTGGATCATGAGGTCAGGAGATCAAGACTATCGTGGCCATGGCGAAACTCCGTCTCTACTAAAATACAAAAAATTAGCTGGGCATGGTGACGTGCACCTGTAGTTCCAGCTACTCAGGAGGCTGAGGCAGGGGAATCGCTTGAAGCCGGGAGACAGAGGTTGCAGTGAGCTGACATCGTGCCACTGCACTCCGGCCTGGGCAACAGAGCAAGATTCCATCTCAAAAAAACAAAACAAACAAACAAAAAAACACAATTTAGCCAGGCGTGGTGGTGCACTCCTGCAGTCCCCGCTATTTGGGAGGCTGAGGTGGAAGGATAGCTTGAGCCTGGAAGGCAGAGTTTACAGTGAGCTGAGATTGTGCCACTGCACTCCCACCTGGATGACAGAGCCAGACCCTGTTTGTTTTAAACAAACAACCAAAAAAATAAAAAACCTAACCCCCCAAAATAAAAAAATAATAAAAGAAGAAATAAAGAAATACCACGGGCCTGTTGGGAGGAGATATGCAGCAAGTGGATGGGGAGACACTGCCCTACCTGCTTCAATGGGCAGATCTACTTGTGTCATTTATCAGATTTGAAGAAGGACTTTGATTTCATTAAGGGTTGTGCTCCTTAAAACAAGTTTGAGAACCCCTGGGCTGGAGGCCCTCTTGCCCATTATGTGTGCACACACACAAACCCCATCTCATACTTCATGACTTCCCTGGCCCAGAGAGGTGATATGTCCCCCTTACATCTCAGTTGGCCCCACGTTGCCAGCCCTGTATTCCACTTTGCCTGTCTCTACAGCCCCAGCCTGTGACCTTTGGGCCATGGAGTCTGGATTCCTGGGCAACCTGGTTCACATCCCTCTCCTGCCAATCCTGCCAATCTGGCCTGTCTCCACCTCTTTCTGCTCTGCTACCAAAGCCCTAAGCTTTATAGGGCCTGCCTGGCCTCAAGGAGGGGAATGGGCTCCATCCTCAAAGCCTGAGGAGGGTTTAAGTTTCCCATCCTCCGTTGCTATAGTAGCTTCAGCTTTTCATTCCATAGCCCTCATTTTTATTTATTAAAAACTTTTTTTTTTTTTTTTTTTTTTGGTAGAGACAGGGTCTTTCTATGTTGCCTGGGCTGGTCTTGAACTCCTGATCTCAAGTGATCCTCCCACCTCAGTCTCTCAAAGTGCTGGGATTACAGCCGTGAGCTACCACACCCAGCTGCATATTTCTTATTTTTGTTTCTATGTGTTTTCTGTCTGTTCTTTGCTGTCTCCACTATGTTTAGAACAGTGCCTGGCACGTGATAGGTGCTCAGTAAATACATGACTGAAGAAGACAGGCAAACAGGCCAGTTGTGACTGCTGCCCTCAGGGAACTAACAGTCCATGAGCAAAGAGAATGAGCTGCAGACTGGGAGGTAGGCATCCCAGCATGAGCTCACCATGCTGCTGCCTTCTCCTGCCTTCACCTTTCTCATCTATCAAATGAAAGTTAAGCTGGACGTGGTGGCTCACACCTATAATCTCAGCACTTTGGGAGGCCAAGGTGGGTGGATCACTTGAGGTCAGGAGATCAAGATCAGCCTGGCCAATATGGTGAAACCCCGTCTCTACTAAATAATACAAAAATTAGCCAGGCGTGGTGGCGGTTGCCTGTAATCCCAGCTACTCAGGAGGCCGAGGCAGGAGAATTGTTTTAACCCAGGAAGCAGAGGTTGCAGTGAGCTGAGATTGTGTCACTGCACCCCAGACTGGGTGACAGAACAATACTCCATCTCTAAATAAATAAACAGCAGGCCGGGCGCGGTGGCTCAAGCCTGTAATCCCAGTACTTTGGGAGGCCGAGGCGGGTGGATCACGAGGTCAAGAGATCGAGACCATCCTGGTCAACATGGTGAAACCCCGTCTCTACTAAAGTACAAAAAATTAGCAGGGCATGGTGGCGCGTGCCTGTAATCCCAGCTACTCAGGTGGCTGAGGCAGGAGAATTGCCTGAACCCAGGAGGCGGAGGTTGCGGTGAGCCGAGATCGCGCCATTGCACTCCAGCCTGGGTAACAAGAGCGAAACTCCGACTCAAAAAAAAAAATAAATAAATAAACAGCAAATGAAAGTCATGGATTGCATAAATGGTTTTCAAACTGGGTTCCTCAGGGCTCAGTTTGAGGAGGATGCAAAGATTAAATACAAATAACAATGGAATGTAGTAACACTGGTGCTTGGGCAAGTGCTTTGGGTGACAGGAATGTCATGCTGATGGGGAGAAGAGCTGCATCAGAGCAGGCTTCCTGGATGAGGCAAGGAGGAAACACAAGAGCTGAGAGCTGGGCCGGGCGCGGTGGCTCAAGCCTGTAATCCCAGCACTTTGGGAGGCCGAGGCGGGTGGATCACAAGGTCAAGAGATCGAGACCATCCTGGTCAACATGGTGAAACCCCGTCTCTACTAAAAATACAAAAAATTAG
>NW_022437317.1:24776-27133 GCF_009761245.1 Sapajus apella
AAAAAAAAAAAAAAAAAAAAAAAAAAAACCAGCTGAGAGCTGAAGGAGGGGCCCGCCCAGACAAGCTGAGAGGCTATTTCAGGCAGTGGGAACTGGAGCTGCAAACCCCTAGGCCCCTGCAGTCTGGCTCTCTGTACCAGCCCTCACCCATGCCCACCACCCTTAGGGCAGGCACATCCCTTCTTGCACTGATATTGGCCAGTCCTATTATGACCCTCGTTTGAGGGTGCACGGAGGACTGGAGCTCAGAGAGGGAGGGTTGCCCGGCCTGACTCTAACCAGCTGAGTTCCAGTGGAGTTCCTTCCATTTCCCAGCACTAGATGGGGCTGGATACCTGGAGAGGGACCGTGCTGCTCTTCCTGCAGTCTGCCCAGCTGGTCCACATCTTCCTGGGCCAGGAAGGCAGCATTGTGCCAGCTTCTAGCTCTCTGGTTGGGGCCCTCTGGCCTGTTGGGCTGAACTCCTGCCCTGGTTGCCCTGGCCCAGCTCCCCAGCTCATGCGCCTCTGTAGCAAGTGGTCAGCCCCTTCCCACCTGCCCTTTACAAGCCTCATCCCTGAATCCTCCCAGGGAGGCTGGCACTATCCTCTCCAGAAGAGGAAACTGCCCAGGGACTTATATGCAGGTCTGTGTGAGCTGAGTCTGGACTCTGAATTGGTGCTTGCAGGGTCTCACCCGCTGGCTCTGGCAGCCTGAATGTTATAATCCCTGAGCCTTTGGACAAGTAGGTGCTGCTTCCCGAGGACCTCGCTGCTGCTGGCAGCGTCTCTGTTTCCCAGCTCCCCACTGCTGCCAGGACAGACCTATCTTCTGTCTTCTGGCATCTCCATTTCTCTTCCCTTTGGATCTATTTCTTTTTTTTTGAGATGGAGTCTTGTTCTGTCACCCAGGCTGGAGTGCAGTGGCGTGATCTTGGCTCATTGCAACTTCGTCTCCTGGATTCAAGCAATTCTCCTGCCTCAGCCTCTCAAGTAGCTGGGATTACAGGAGCATTCCATCATGCCCTGCTAATTTTTGTACTTTTAGTAGAGATGGGGTTTCACCATGTTGGTTAGGCTGGTCTCAAACTCCTGACCTCAGGCAATCCACCTGCTTCGGCCTCCCAAAGTGCTGGGATTACAGGCATGAGCCACCATACCCGGCCTGAATCTATTTGAATCACCCTCCTTCCTCTGCAGCCTGAAGCTTGAGGCCTCACCCATTTCCCAAAGGCACTAGTAGCAGTGACCATTTGTTCTGTCATTTGGCCATAGATCTAGGATAAAGGACAGTCGTTCATCAAATGTTTGTTGAGCATCCAATCTGGCCAGGGAATGACAGGGGCCAAGTAGTGTGTTAATTTCTTCATTCACCAAAAACAGAGAATGGAGTAGAAGGAAGGTGGAAGGGGAAGGAAGGAAGGAAAAGAGAGAGGAAGGAGGATGGAAAAGAAGAAAGAAAGGTGGGAGGGAGAAAGGAGAGAAAGAGGGAGTCCTTTAGGTTACCTAATCCCCCTCGGGACTTGGTCTGATCCTCGCAGTCCAAGAGCAGCCTTGGTCTTGAGCCTCTGATCAGCCAGATGACTGAAAAGTTGATGAACAGCTTGAGTCCCAGCTTTTTCCTCTGTAAATGGGGTTGATAGCAGTTCTGACCTCAGAGGGCTGTTGGGGGAGTCACAGAGATTCTGTGTGCTGCCTTTGCACTCAAAAGGGTCCAGGCTAGGTGTGGTGGCTCACACCTGTAATCCCAACACTTTGGGAGGCTGAGGTGGGAGAATCGAGTCCGTGAGTTACAGACCAGCCTGGGCAACACAGTGACAACCTGTCTCTGCAAATTTTTTTTTTCCCAAAAGTTAGCCAGGCATGGAGGTGTGCACCTGTAGTTCTAGCTACTTGGGAGTCTGAAATGGGAGGATCACTTGAGCATGGGAGGTCGAGGCTGTACTGAACCATGATCCACTGTACTCCAGCCTGGGAGACAGAGCCAGACCTTGCCTAAAAACAGAAAATAATCAGAGGGGTTCAGCATGCAACTTACTGTCAGCTTTGCCCAAGGGAGCATGATAAATTGAGTCCCTGCTAATTGTAGGGGGAGGAATGACAAAGGCACCACAGGCGGAAGGAGCAGCCTGGGCACAGTGGGGGGCACCACGTGGCACGGCACTGATTGTGGGAAGTGAGGGATGTGGGAGATGAGGCTTCAAGTTGTCAAAGAGGGAGGTTGAGGCAGAGCCTCACCTGCATGCTCTAGACAGGGGTCCAACTTCTGGTACCCAGCTTCCTAGCCCAGTGATGGGCCGCTTCTCTCAGGGCCACAGTTTTCTCTTCTATCAAATAGAACGTCTTTTTTTTTTTTTTTTTTTTGAGACGGAGTTTCGC
>NW_022437317.1:27233-40965 GCF_009761245.1 Sapajus apella
CCAGCTAATTTTTTGTATTTTTAGTAGAGACGGGGTTTCACCATGTTTACCAGGATGGTCTTGATCTCTTGACCTTGTGATCCACCTGCCTCAGCCTCCCAAAGTGCTGGGATTACAGGCTTGAGCCACTGCGCCCGGCAAATAGAACGTCTTAGCACTGCTCTGTGGTGCCAGTGAAGGGTATAAGCGTCCAGTGCCCAGCTGGCCATTTTCTGTCCCAGCAGAGGCACTTGCTTTTCCTTGTCCTCTTGCTTACTGGGGAACTCCTTCCATCCCTGGTTCCTCCCCCAGCTACTAAAGGTCCCTCCTCTGAGTCCCCACACCTCACCAAACCCTCAGCACCCTTTGATGTTTTCCTTGGTGCCTCCTCAGGATGCTGTGAGCTCCTTGGGGGCAGGTGCTCCCTGTGTATCTCTCTCTCTGGACCTGGACCCAAGGCCTGATAGGTGAGCGCCCAGGACTCCATGTTGACTAGAGGAAGGAACAACATGTGGTCAGTGTGAGCAGAAGGGCCTGGTAGTCCAGGAGGAGGAAGAAGCCACTTCTTTAAAATGTATTACTTTTTGTTTGTTTGAGATGGAGTCTCACTCTGTCACCCAGGCTGGAGTTCAATGGCATGATCTCAGCTCACTGCAACCTCTGCCTCCCAGATTCAAGCAATTCTCCCACCTCAGCCTCTTGAGTAGCTGGGACTACAGGCATGTGCCCCCACACCCTGGGTAATTTTTGTATTTTTAGTAGAGACAGGGTTTCACTATGTTGGCCAGGCTGGTCTTGAACTCCTGACCTTGTGATCAGCCCGCCTCAGCTTCCCAAAGTGCTGGGATTACAGGTGTCAGCCATCACACCCAGCCTACTTATTTTTGTAGATATAGTGGTCTTGCTATGTTGCCCAGGCTGGTCTTGTATTCCTGGCCTCAAGTAATCCTGCCTCAGCCTCCTGAAGTGCTGGGATTATAGACATGAGACTGTGCCTAGCCAAAAAAAGCCACTTCTTTTTTTCTTCTTTTTTTGTTTTTTGTTTTGTTTTGTTTTCTTGAGACACAGTCTCACTCTTTCATGCAGGCCTGAGTGCAGTGGCATGATCATTGCTCGCTGCAGCCTTAATCTCCTGGGCTCAAGTGATCCTCTCACCTCAGCTTCTGAAGAAGCTAGAATTACTTGGCCATCACATCTAGCTGATTTTTTTTATTTTTTGTAGAGACAGGGTCTCCCTATGTTGCCCAGGCTGGTCTTAAACTCTTGGGCTCAAGCAATCCTCCTGCCTTGGCCTCCCCAAGTGCTAGGATTACAGGCATGAGTCACCACGAGGTCACTTCTGATGACAGGGGAGGTGGCACAGAAAGGTAGGTCTGCATGAACAGGGTTTGACTGAGTGGAGGGGAGCTGGTATGACTAGAAGCCAGGCCTGCTAGAGGGAGCAGTGAAGGTTTTAGAGCAGGAAAGGGGCCCCAAAGGCCAGGCAGTCCTTCCACTGGGACTGGGTACATTTCCTGAGTGCTTGTTTAGCAAAAGCACTTTGCAGCTCAGAGCCTTGGCTTTTGAGCCTCTCCTGATCCCACTCTCTATTTTCAGCTTAGCACTTCCCGGTCAAAGGTATGAATTGTGCTTCCTCAACTGGCTTGGAATTTCTCAGAGTAGGGGTCCTTTTCCCCGTGTAGTTCTCCACAGAGGAAAGCAATTCCCAATAAAGCTATGCTTTTCCTTTGTCCTGGGCCCTCTAAGGGAAGGCCCTAAGCTCAAAGTAGATCCCAGAGTTAGTTCCCAGGCTTCCAAGTCCCCTGTGACCCCAGGGAGCTGATGGGGTTCCTCATACATACGCCAAATGTGTATTGAACACCCAGTGTACTGACCTTCGGGGAGGTAAAAGGCAGAAGTGCTGATCACATGAGGCTTGTCATTTAGTTTCTCCCTTCTTTCCTGTGTCAAGCCTGGGCTCCCAAGATGAGTGTGAGGCCAGCTTTATTCCAGGCTATATTATTTCCAGTTCCCTTTCCTTCTCCCCTTTCAGGAGAAACCCACTGTTTTTAGAAGAGAAAAATATCCAGGCCCGGTGACTCACACCTGTAATCCCCGCACTGTGGGAGGCCAAGGTGAGCAGATAGCTTGAAGTCAGGAGTTCGAGACCTGCCTGGCCAAAATGCTGAAACGCTGTCTCTACTAAAAATACAAAAATTAGCCAGGCATGGTGGGAAGCTCCTATAAACTCAGCTACTCAGGAGGCTGAGGCAGGAGAATCACTTGAACCCAGGAAGCGGAGGTTGCAGTGAGCTGAGATCGTGCTATTGCACTCCAGTCTGGGCGACAGAGTGAAACTGTCTCGAAAAAAGAGAAAACCTCCTTAAGAAGGTCTGAGTATATTCTGAAACTATTCTCTCTGCCTGCATTGGTACCTGTAATGCCAAACCACTGTCACCTTTTTTTTTTTTTTTTTTTTTTTGAGATGGAGTTTCGCTCTTTATGCCCAGGCTGGAGTGCAATGGCGTGATCTTGGCAACCTCTGTCTCCTGGGTTCAAGCGATTTTCCTGTCTCAGCCTCCCGAGTAGCTAAGGTCTGTATGAACAGGGTTTCGCATTACAGGCATGCACCACCATGCTCGGCTAATTTTTGTATTTTTTAGTAGAGATGGGGTTTCTTCATGTTGGTCAGGCTGGTCTCGAACTCTTGACCTCAGGTGATCCGCCCACCTCAGCCTCCTAAAGTGCTAGGATTACAGGTGTGAGCCACCATGTCTAGGCCACTGTCACCTCTTTGCCTGAATGATTGCAACAGGTTTCCAAGTGGCCCCTGCTCCCCTTCTTCTCTTCTTACCTACCTCCATTCCCCATTCACCAATCAGAGTACTCTTTAAAAACATACATCTCAACCCAGGTGCGGTGGCTCATGCCTGTAATCCCAGCACTTTGGGAGGCTGAGGTGGGCAGATTAATTGAGCTCAGGAGTCTGAAACCAGCCTGGGCAAGATAGTGAGACTTCATCAATACAAAAAATAAAAAAAACTTAGCAGGGTGTGGTGGAATGTGCCTGTAGTCCCAGTTAATTGGGAGGCTGAAGCAAGAGGATCCCTTGAGCCTAGGAGGTTGAGGCTGCAGTGAGCTGTGATCATGCCACTGTATTCCAGCCTGGGTGACAGATCAAGACTCTGTCTCAAAAAAGAAAAAAAAAAAAAAATGGAGCCGGCACGGTGGCTCACATCTGTAATCCCAGCATTTTGGGAGGCCGGGGTGGGCCAATCATAAGGTCAGGAGTTCGAGACCAGCCTGGCCAATATGGTGAAACCCATCTCTATAAAAAATGCAAAAATTAGCTGGTGGGGGTGGTGCGCGCCTGTAGTCCCAGCTAATTGGGAGGCTGAGGCGGGAGAATGGCTTGAACCTGGGAGGCGGAGGTTGTAGTGAGCCGAGATTGTGCCACTGCACTCCAGAAAAAAAATTATCTGACCATGGGTGGATACTCATATTTAAGGCCTCTCACAGTACACGGGATAGAAACCAACTCCTTCCCTTTGTATAGGACCCTCCATGGTCAGTCCCTTGCCTCCCTCCCACCCACACAGACAGCCTCATGGTCTTTGTCAGTGCTGCTTCCTCGGCTTGAAACGCTCTCCTCCAGCCTTCCCAGCTGTTCCTTCCCATCTTCCAGGTCCCAGCATTGTCTTTGGAGCCACTAGCCCACCTGGGACAGGAGCCTGGCTCTGCTCCTAGCTGGCCATGTGACCTTGGGCAAGCCACTGGCTTCCTCTTTGCTTCTTTTTCCTGCAAAATAAGGGCATTAATGCTAACGTATCTCAGAAGGTGGTTTCAAGGATCAAAGAAAACAAAGCATTCGAGAGGGGTCTGGTGCTTAGTAGGGCCATTTTTTCGGTTTAGTTTCCTTGACCTCTCACAGAAAAGTAGGTCCCCACAGTCACTTTCCTATCACCCAGTTTTCTTCACAGAGCTTAGCACACGTTTTCTTAAGCTTAGCGCCTGCAGTGCCTGAAATAATCTTGGTTACCAACTATTTTATTAAATCAATATTTATTATGCACCTACTATGTGCCAGGCACTGGTTATAACTGCCATGTGATTGGACGCTCCAAAAAAGCGGCGGCCAAGCCTGTGCCGCTCACTTGTGTTCCTCCACACCCCCCACAGCACGGTGGGAAGCACACAGTAGGTGCTCGGCTCTGCTCCTGGCCCCGCCCCGCGGCCCCTCCCCCGCTCCAGGAAGTGCGGGGGCTCTAGCCACCCGGGCGGCCGCGATGCATTCTGGGGAAGGAGCACCACCAAATCCAAGATGGCGGCCAGCAGGAGGCTGATGAAGGTAAAAGCCATTCTCCGGCGGCGGTCCGGCTTGGGGCGGCGTCCTAGGCCCGGACCCCTGAGGCAGGCGGGGGTTTCTCAGGGCGCTGCCCTCTGGCCTCCTGCCCTACATGGCCTCGTCGGTCCTCAGGGCCGCGCGCCGGCTCAGGGAGCTAACGGGGCTGGCCTAGGCCGCAGCCTGGGCGGGAGTGCCAGGCCGCGTAGGGAGCCACTGCCAGCCCCTTTTCCCGGCCCGGGGCGTTCACGCCAACCTTCGCCCGGAGCGTGGCCGTGTCCCCCTGTCGCGGAGGCCGCAGCCCGACCCGAGGGCGTAATTAATGTGAGAGCGCGGTTGGGAGGCCCCAAACCGGGCTCTTTCGGGGAAGGCCCGAGCGTCGGAGCCCTTGCCCGGAGCTCGCGCCGCGGAACCGCCCCGCCCTGGGCCGCAGCGTTCCGGGCTTGCTGCTCCTCTTGGCCCGGCTGCAGCTCGGGAATCTGGGAGGCTCGGGCTACGAAAGGGAGGGGGAGACCAGGCGGCCAAAGTTAGGTCAGTTTGTTGGTGGGTCGTTTGAAATTGCGCTGGGTCCTAGCAGACTGTCGCCTTGTGACTGCAGAGTCACACAGCGGGCAAGTTCCAACTCCTAGAAGGCGTGGGGTCGGCCCCAAACGCGGCGCGGTTTTCCCTCCCTCCCCTCCACTCAGTCATCCGGATCTCCTTTCCCTGATGAGGCTAAATGCCATTTTTTTTTGGTGGGGGGGAGGGTAACGGTTGGTTTCTGTCGTTCGAATCAAAACGGGCCAAAGTTTATAATAGTAACTTAATACTTTGGATCTTGAATGCAGCGGGTTTCCTTCTCGCTAATTGCCTCATTTTGTGAGGAACACATGCTAAATTGGCTTAGTTCTTTTGCCAGTGGATTTGCCAACGTCCTCTGGAGCCCACCCTGCCAGCATCTCTTGAGTCGGCAGCCGGGTAGTGCTGCCGGTCTGCAACGGGCCGGAAATTAAAAAAAGGCCCAGGAGCCGGTTTCCTGAGGGGAAGGTAAAGAGCTGGGGTTCGCTCTGGGCAGAGCAGTGCTTGGTAGAGCTGGACATTGAACTTGGAGTCACAGTCTCTGAGCCTTCGCTCCCTCTCTCCCTGGGAATGTTTCCTTTCTTTTGTTCCCTAAGAGCTAGAGAGGACATTAACTTTGTAAAACTGGAGTGGAAGTGGGCATAAAAGAAGAGTCAGCGGACTTCAGACCTCTCCTCATCTCTTCAGCTAGTGACACCACCGTTCACCAGATGAGGGGTTTGTTAATAGCTTGCTTAACCCTACTCCCAGATGCAGCCGTCCATTAACTCTTGTGGATTTGAATTTAGAAAGATTTCTAGAGTGCAGGCCAGGCGCGGGCCACGCTGGTAATCCCAGCACTCTGGGAGGCCGAGGTGGGTGGATCACTTGAGGTCAGGAGTTCAAGACCAGCCTGGCCAACATGGTGAAACCCTGTCTCTACTAAAAATATAAAATTTAGCTGGGCGTGGTCGCATGTGCCTGTAATCCCAGCTACCCGGGAGGCTGAGGTAGGAGAATCGCTTGGACCTGGCAAGTGGAGGTTGCAGTGAGCCAAGGATCGCCCCACTGCACTCCAGCCAGGGCGACAGAGTGAGACTCCATCTGTAAAAAAAGGTAGATTTCTGGAGTGCATGCCTTGCTTTCTAATGTTACTGAAATTACTCTGAAACTGTATCCTGTTCTTGCAGGTGCCCTCCTGAGTGGTCTCCTCCCCAGACAACCCCTCGTGGACACCAGAGTTCAATTCTTTCACTCCAGTTAAAAACCTCTATGGTCTTATTGTCCTCAGCAGTTAATCCTAACCTCTTACTTGGCATGCAGGACCTTTCTGAGACTGGCTGAAAGCAATCTGTTTAGCCTCATGGCCTCCTGCCTTTTGGTTTCCCACCATTCTTGCACCTAATCACAGTAGCTACTGTTTTTCCAGCTTTTACTTCGTGCTTCATATGCATGATCGTGTTTAATCCTTCCTGTGGAGTAGACATTGTGATTTCCATTTTGTCAATGAGAAACGATTCCTTTGCTTGTCCCTAGCTAGGGAGAGTGAGCTATGATCGAACTCAGTTCTTTCTCTAAAGCAGTCTTCTGTTCTTACTTGCTGTCTGGTGTCCCTTTTGCACGTGTCCTTTGCTCTACCCAAGAAAGGCTGCCTTCTCCTCACTTCTCCCTTCCAGAGAAGTCCCCCGTTCAACTTCAATGCCAACTACTCTGTGAGCCCCCTGCTCCCACATCCCCCTTCAGAATGAGTTGTTTCCTCCTTTGTGTGACCACAGTACTTTCTTTATGTTGCTCTTTGAGCACTTGTCACAATCTGTTTGTGTTACAGACTTGTCTTTCCTATACTGTGTTCTGAGATCCTGAAGGGCAGGGATCTTGACCTAATTCATCCTGGTATCCCCCTAGCCTATCCCGTAGTTGGAATTCCCAGGTTCTCAGGGGTCTAAGAGGGGACTTACGATATTAAAAATATTATTGTGTTTCTAAAAAAAAAAAAAAAATAGAGCCTGGAAAAATTTTGTAACAGAGTATTTATTAAATATTAGCTTATTTACATAAATTACCTTTTCAACCTTCAAAGTTAGTGTATTGTCATTTTTATTTTTACAAATGGGGACACTGTGAGGTTAAATAGGTTAAAGGAGTTACCTAAGGTAGAGTTGTAGAAAGTGGTGGGGAGAGATACGATGCTGACTCTTCTTGGCTCCAAGACCCAAATTCCATGCCTCCTGTCAGGCTGTTTTCATTTCTTACTCCAAGGCTGCATGGAGCCCTGTGTTGTTTCTTGAGGATGGAAAGCCTTTCAGTTCACTAGGGGAACACCAGTTGTGTGATCCTAATCATTGGCTGTGAGAGTCAACGTTTAAGCCTGGTTAGTTTTTTTTTTTTTTTTTTTAAAGGAAGAAAAATTATTGATCAGGTTGATGAACAAAGTCTTTCAGTACATGGGATGGAAATAAAGTTATTGTCGGTGGTGAAAAATTGGGACTTAGTCGGTGGAACAGTGCCTTAGGCATAGCAAGCAAGCAAACGTTGAATGATCAAATTAATTACATTTTTTTTTTTTTTTGAGACGGAGTTTCACTCTTGTTACCCAGGCTGGAGTGCAATGGCGCGATCTCAGCTCACCGCAACCTCTGCCTCCTGGGTTCAGGCAATTCTCCTGCCCCAGCCTCCTGAGTAGCGGGGATTACAGGCACGCGCCACCATGCCCAGCTAATGTTTTGTATTTTTAGTAGAGACGGGGTTTCACCACGTTGACCAGGATGGTCTTGATCTCTTGACCTCGTGATCCACCTGCCTCAGCCTCCCAAAGTGCTGGGATTACAGGCTTGAGCCACCGTGCCCGGCAATTACATCTTAAAGAACTTTAGATTTCTGTTAAAAATCTTTTCTGGGACATTCCACAGCAAAGATTTTTTAACAATGGACTGTCTGCAGATAGTGTAAAATGCATTATTAAAAGTAGAGTGGTTTGCATATTATACGCTGAGAAGTTATTTTAGGCAAAGTGAGCATGATAAAGTCATTGATTTTAAAAGCACTTGTCAAGACTATTAACCTTTTTTAGAACCCTTTTTAGGATTTACAATGTTAATAAAACATTAAGTACATTTTAATTTGCAGGCAGCTAATTTAGCATTGTTGGCAACAACCAGATTGTAACCATTGCTTCAATCAGGATGGGGAAATTGCTACAAAAGCCAAAAGTGAAACCTTTATATGTGGCTTAGGCAACTGATTGCCATCTGATCATTTCTTTGCAGCTTCATGTTGCGCACACCTCCCCCAAGTGCCCTCCTGTTGAGTAGCTTCCCAGAAGGGCTTTTCTCAGAGGGGAAATCTGTTCATTTAGAGGTGTGTATGTAACGTTTTATTACTTACCATGACATAAATGTTGAGTTAAGAAGTTTTTGCTCTTGTTGCGCAGGCTGGAGTGCAATGGTGTGATTTCTGCTCACTGCAACCTCCACCTCCCAGGTTCAAGTGATTCTCCTGCCTCAGGCTCCCAAGTAGCTGGGACTATAGGTGTGCACCACCACTCCTGGCTAATTTTGTATCTTTAGTAGAGATGGGGTTTTACCATGTTGGCCAGGCTGGTCTCAAACTCCTGACCTCAGGCGATCTGCCCGCTGAGGCCTCCCAAAGTGTTGGGATTACAGGTGTGAGCCACCGAGCCTGGCCTAATGCTATTTTAAAATGTTCTCTCAGAACTTCATATTGTTATACTTTCTCCTAGTCCATAGTCATAGGAGGAGGAGCCTCTAAAAGTTCATTCTTTGGGTTTCATTGTATTAAACGATGAGGTAGTTTGCTTTTAAGTATAGGTTTAGATTCTGAGGTTGGGTAATTAAGAAGATACTGCAGTGATACTATACTCCATGTGTCACATGTATCAGGAAGTGAGGGGAGTTTTATATATGATGTTATGCCAGTGTGAATGTCCTGAATCCACTGAGGTTTTGTGAATTGAGAAAAACGTTGCATCTTTTATCCTGAATTTATGTATTCTAGTAAGTTGGGACTGTTTCAGCCTCCTTTAATGATATTTTTTGTAAATGTTTGGGGCAGGTGATAGGAAGGAGTATACTCAATTATTGCAACATTTGGGACCTTTTAAGATATTTACTAGAAAACCCTGAGACAGGCCAGGCACAGTGGCTCACACCTGTAATCCCAGCACTTTGGGAGGCCGGGGTGGGTGGAATGAGGTCAGGAGTTCAAGACCAGCCTGGCCAATATGGTGAAACCCCGTCTCTACTAAAAAAAAAAATACAAAAAATTATCTGGGCATGGTGGCATGTACCAGTAGTCCTAGCTGCTCGGGAGGCTGAGGCAGGAGAGTTACTTGATCCCGGGAGGCACAGGTTGCAGTGAGCCGAGATCGCACCACTGCACTCCAGCCTGGGAGACAGAGCAAGACTCCGTCTCAGAAAAAAAAATAATTAACCGGGCGTGGTGGCAGTTGCCTGTAATCCCAGCTACTTGGGAGGCTAAGGCAGGAGAATCACTTGAACCCGGGAGGCAGAGGTTGCAGTGAACTGAGATTGTGCCGTTGCACTCCAGCCCAGGCAACAGTGTGAGACTCTATTTCAAAAAAAGAAAAACCCTGAGACAAAAACTCTTGTCTCAGGGTACTAGGGCCTTTTCTGACCTTGTTAACACTCTAAATTGGGACACTGTGGCTTTAAACTTTTATTATAAGAGGACACTTGAAAGTATTCTCATTTTATTGATACATTTATTACTGTTAAGATATTTCTATATTCTGTGCTACAACAGTAAGTTAGGAATTAAAGCTTAGGGAGCCCTAGAGACATTCCTTCTGAGCCCAGACTCCAACCAGTTCCAGAGTTTTCCTGGAAATTGCACATAGATCTGTAGGCATCTAAGTCTTAGCTCCTCCTGTGACTCTCTCTGTCCTCAGGCTTCTCCTCCTGTCTTACCTTACTTAGTTAATGATTCACTTGTCTACTCAGCTGCTCAAGGAAAAAACGCCAGCGGAGCCATTCTCGACTCTTCCTCCCTTGTCTAGTCACCTGGTGGATTCTGCTGAACTACGCCTTCAGTCTCTGTACTCTGCTTGTCTTCTCTCCATCCCCGCTCCCAGTCCCACTCCCACTCCCACACCCTCAGTTCAGGCCATCTCTGTGGTGGACACCTGCATCGAGTTCCTTAGTGGTTTGCCCAAACTCCTTACTGGTCAGTGCGCCCTCTGTCCCACACCATTCCTAACCAGTAGTGCATCAGAGTAGTGTGTGGTGTGATGTGCATTAGAGAAATGCACATCCCCAGGCCCTGCTCTCAGAGATTAGTACTGAATTTAGTAGGGTAGGTTGAGGATGAGACTGGGACTCTGGGTTACAAGTGCACATTCCTTAGCTTGTTCCTTCAAGACTTGGTTTCACCAGCCTTGTCTCTCCCTACTTGCCCATTGAATCCCCTAAACACAGCATGCTTTGCACACTGTGGGTCTCATGATTGGCATCCCTGTCTCTTCTCTGTACCAGGGTAACTTCTTGACCTTTGAATCTCAGCTTAAGGGGCACTTCCTCTGCCCTTGAGGAAATCAGCGAAGGAGAAAAATGGCATGTACCTAGAACAAAGAAATCCTGGGCTGGCCACTATGTGCTGGATGTCTGCCACCTGAATAATGGCTTGCAGGGGAAGGAAAGACCCCTCTGACATTGAAGAAGAGGTTGAACTTGGTCTAGCCCTTTAAGCATGAGTAGAGTTTCAGCGGTTGAAGAAGAGAGGGACTGGGTGGCCAGTGAGGTTGAGTCTGTCTCATCCCTCAGGATGGCTGTGGGCAGTCCCTATGGGAAGTGCCTCGAGGGGCCCCAGAGACCATCTGCCTCCTCCCCAGTGCTGGTTGCATCTGACCTTGTTCTGTCCCACTTTGGATTTTAGTTAAGGCAGCCTCTGAGATGCCTTCCAGAAGTGCTGAGGCATTGGCCTGATTTTACCCTAGATTGGCATGTCCAGTGCACCTGGTTCCTCCAGAGCGAGGAGCCCTCCCTCTGCCAGGCCAGCCTTGGAGGGTGAGCTACTTCTCTGTGGAGGGGTGTCACCGAGGGCAGTGCTGATGGATTTAAGGACAGGTGGCAGAGATACCGTAGCCTTTAGGTTGAGGGATCAGATATACATATCTCCAGGATAACTGTAGTATCCAGAAGTGGCATGCCACTCACTCAAGAAGGGTTTTGCATGCATTTGCTGTGGCCAGCTTCATCCTGCCTGTTCTTGGGGTCATAGATAATTCTAACTCCCCAGGCCTCCCACCCATATAAGAAAGGGAGGAAGGGGCTTTTGTTCAGAGCAAAGCTACTGTAGAGGGAGACTACAGCATAGCAGTTAAAAGCCTAGATTCTAGGGTTTTAATGCTGGGCCTGCCACATCTTAGCTGAGTGACCCTGGGCAAATTACTTAACCTCTCTGTGCCTTAGTTACTTTGTCTGTGTATGAAAGTTAAATGAGTTAATATATACCAACTGCTTAGAAGAATGTCTGGCATATACTTAGTGTGAGCTTCTTGTAGATACTATTATTGGGAATAACCAATACATGTTCCAAGGCAGTGAGGTGACCAGCCTGACAGGAGGGGAGGATTTGGAGGAGTGATAGGAGATGGTACTGTGTGAGTGGTTTCAGGCTAGGTCGGGGCCAGTCTGCCTGGACATACCTTCATCACTGAGAGCCCATTCTCTTACCTGTGGTACTCTTGTTATTCTGTACGTTGGTGAAAGAGTTACTGAGACAGCTGTGTGAATGTTTGTTTAAAAGTGTTGGCTGGGGGCCAGATATGGTGGCTCACGCTTGGAATCCCAGCACTTTGGGAGGCCAAGGTGGGTGGATCACGACGTCAGGAGATTGAGACCATGCTGGCCAACATGGTGAAACCCTGTCTCTACTAAAAATACAAAAATTAGCCAGGCGTGGTGGCACATGCCTGTAATCCCAGCTTCTCAGGAGGCTGAGGCAGGAGAATCACTTGAACCCAGGAGGTGGAGGTTGTACTCCAACCTGGGCAACAAGAACGAAACTCCATCTCAAAAAAAAAAAGAAAAATAGTTTACTTTTTCCAACAAAATTGAATAGCTAGGCCAGGTGGGGTGGCTTACACCTGTAATCCCAGCACTTTGGGAGGCTGAGGCGGGCAGATCACTAGGTCAGGAGATTGAGACCATCCTGGCTAACACAGTGAAACCCCATCTCTACTAAAAATACAAAAATTAGCCGAGGGTGGTGGCGTATGCCCGTAGTCCCAGCTACCTGGGAGGCTGAGGCAGGAGAATCGCTTGAACCTGGGAGGTGGTGGTTGCGGTGAACTGAGATGGTGCCACTGCACTCCAGCCTGAGTGGCAGAGCGAGACTCTGTCTTTAAAAAAAAAAAAAAAATAAAAAAAAAAAATTTTCTTTCCCCAACCACAATTGAATAGCTAGGCCAGGCGCGGTGGCTCACACCTGTAATCCCAGCACTTTGGGAGGCTGAGGTGGGCACATGCCACCACGCCCAGCTAATTTTTGTAGTTTTAGTAAAGATGGGGTTCCACTGTGTTAACCAGGCTGGTCTCAAACTCCTGCCCTCAGGTGATCCACCCGCCTCAGCCTCCCAAAGTGCTAGGATTACGGGTGTGAGCTACTGTGCCTGGCCTAAAGTTGAATAGCTCTTGAACTCAAAATTTGTTTTCCTAATATCTCAGAAACTTACCTTGTGTATTTTCCCTTTCTGTCCTGCATATACGTCCAGTGTAGAGTGACAATCACTGTGTCCAAAGATGAGCATAGGTGCTATGGAAGGCTCCCACAGGTGCTGAACCGGGTTAGGGATGGCGGTTTGAAAGCAAATCTTGACTGAGAAGTTGAGGTCTCAGATGTAATATTGTTGCTTCTCCCAGGTTCAAGCAATTCTCCTGCCTCACCTTCCCAAGTAGCTGGGATTACAGGTGCCAGACACTATGCCCAGCTAATTATTTTTTTTCTTTTTTGAGATGAAGTCTCGCTTGGTCTCCAGGCTAGAGTACAGTGGCCCAACCTCCGCCTCCTGGGTTCAAGCGATGCTCCTGCCTCAGCCTCCCGAGTAGCTGGGACTACAGGCATGTGCTGCCACGCTCAGCTAATTTTTGTATTTTTTTTTTTTTTTGGTTTCACCAAGGAGATGGAGTTTCGCTCTTGTTACCCAGGCTGGAGTGCAATGGCGCGATCTCAGCTCACCGCAACCTCCACCTCCCGGGTTCAGGCAATTCTCCTGCCTCAGCCTCCTGAGTAGCTGGGATTACAGGCACGTGCCACCATGCCCAGCTAATTTTTTGTATTTTTAGTAGAGACGGGGTTTCACCATGTTGACCAGGATGGTCTCAATCTCTTGACCTTGTGATCCACCCGCCTCGGCCACCCAAAGTGCTGGGATTACAGGCTTGAGCCACCGCGCCCGGCCTAATTTTTGTATTTTTTATTTTTATTTTTATTTTTTAATATAAAGACGGGGTTTCACCGTGTTGATCAGGCTCGTCTCAAATGCCTGACCTTGTGACCTTGTGATTCACCTGCCTCTGCGTTTTGTTTTTTTGAGACAGAATCTCACTCTGTCTTCCAGGTTGAAGTGCCGTGGCACTGTCTTGGCTCACTGCAACCTCTGCCTTTGGAGGCACTATCTTGGCTCACTGCAGCCTCCTGAGTAGCCGGAATTACGGCACCTGCCACCACACCTGGCTAATTTTTGTAATTTTTAGTAGAGACGGGGTTTCAGTATGTTGGCCAGGCCGGTCTTGAACTCCTGACCTCAGGTGATCCGCCTGCCTCAGCTTCCCAAAGAGGTGGGATTACACACGTGAGCCTCTGTGCCCGGCAGTTGTCTTCTCTTTCAACCTTGAAGCAGAAAGTTAAGAAAGTTGC
>NW_022437317.1:41065-72315 GCF_009761245.1 Sapajus apella
CTCTCTCTCTCTCTCTCTCTCTCTCTCTCTCTCTCTCTCTCTCTCTCACACTCACACACTAGAATTCCAGAGCTGCGAGAGGGACCTTGGAAGGCAGACACCAGTGGCCTCAGTTTACAGATGAGGAAGCTGAAGTCATTGGTGGAGCCAGGCCCACCATTAAGGTCCCGGGCTCTCAGGGCTCTGCTCCTTCTTTTTATATGATTGCTTTTGGTTTTGAGGAAGGGACACAATGGAGAGGAAGAGGATTCATTTCAGATTAGGTGGCTGTCTGGATTTTGTTTGTTTTGGTGTTTTTTTTTTTTTTTTTTTTTTTTGAGACGGAGTTTCGCTCTTGTTACCCAGGCTGGAGTGCAATGGCGCGATCTTGGCTCACCGCAACCTCCGCCTCCTGGGTTCAGGCAATTCTCCTGCCTCAGCCTCCTGAGTAGCTGGGACTACAGGCACGCGCCACCATGCCCAGCTAATTTTTGTATTTTTAGTAGAGGCGAGGTTTCACCTTGTTGACCAGGATGGTCTTGATCTCTTGACCTCGTGATCCACCCGCCTCGGCCTCCCACAGTGCTGGGATTACAGGCTTGAGCCACCGTGCCCGGCGTTTGTTTTGGTTTTTAACAGTTCCAGGGCCGTGTTGATTATAGTTTTCTGTATTTCATTTTCTTTTCTTTTTTTTAAATTATCATTTTTTGCCCTTCTCCTGATTGTAATATATTTCATTTTCTTGTCAGATTTTGCCCCCACTTTCCTAGCATAGCTCAGTAGAATGGGGAACATTCTCTTTTGACACCCCCTAGCCCAGCAGGCACATCTGCAACCAAAGCAGATGTTAACGTCAAAGTCAGGGCTCATGTGGTTACATCTTTCTGAGACGGGGCCCACCGGACTCATGGTGTGGGAGAAGGCGTAACAGAGGCCAAATAGCCTCTGAACCCATCTAAGGTGGCTTGTTAAAAAAGCCTGTTTCACACCAACGTGCCTTTTGTTAAGAACAGTCAGCACACAAAAACCTAAGCTTCCTGAAGGGATTCTCCTTGAGTTTTACACAGGCAGTTCCCATTGTGCCCATTTGTCTTGTGTCAGGCTTTGTGTCATTGGGTCTGCTGTGGATAGACTTGAAGAGGTCAGTGTTCCAGCCCTCAGGGAGCTGTCAGTCTGGTAGGGGGGTGCTGGACTCTGGAGTATGTACTGGAGGTCAGGAATGCCAGGCACACCCATGTGCAGATGAACACCGAAGTACCTTCCAGGAACGAGGCCTGGCAGCCAGAAGCTGGTGTCAAGGCCTGCTGAGTTGGAGCCTTGACCACGCTTCCCCCATGCTTACTGTGGAGGTTGTGTGCACTGCATTCCTCTAAGCCTGTGTTGAGTGTTCTCTTTTGTCGTGTCCTCTTAGAATGACCACCTGAGAAGGAGTGTGCTGTAACCCTGAGAAGCAGTGTGCTGTGATAGAGTAATAGAGTTCAGATGTAGATTTCTGCCTTTGACTCCTTATTGTTGTCCCTTTGAGCCTCAGTGTCCTGATTTCTACCGAGGATGATGAGATGACTTCGTAAAGTTATGATCATAGCCAAGTGTATTATTTATTTATCTGAGATGGAGTTTCATTTGTCGTCTAGGCTGGAGTGTAATGGTGTGATCTCAGCTTGCTGCGTCCTCCATCTCCCAGGTTCAAGCAATTCTCCTGCCTCAGCCCCCCAAGTAGCTGGGATTACACAAGTGCGCCACCACACCTGGCTAATTTTTGTATTTGTAGCAGAGACAGGGTTTCACCATGTTGGCCAGGCTGGTCTTGAACTCCTGACCTCAGGTGATCCACCTGCTTCAGCCTCCGAAAGTGCTGGGATTACAGGCGTGAGCCACCATGGCCGGCCCCAGGTATATTAGCTATGATGATAACTAAATGTAAGATAGGATACTGCTGACCTCGGGAAGGGATGATGTCTTGCCATGGGTCCTGCCCCCTTAGCTGAATATTAGTTGAAATGAGAGAATTGCATTAGAAGGTCATGAGGCTTATGTTTAGATTTTCAGTGTATTGAATTATATTTACATCATGATTTAGTGGCCGGACACAGTGGCTTATGCCTATAATCCCAGCACTTAGGAAGGCTGAGACAGGAGGATCACTTGAGCCTAGGAATTTGAGACCAGTCTGCCCAACATAGTGAGACCCCGTCTCTACAAAAAAGTAAAAAGATTAGCTGGGCACAGTGGCACATGCTTATAGTTACAGCTGCTCAGAAGGCTGAGGTGGAAGGATCACTTGAGCTCTGGAGGGTGAGACTGCAGTGAGCTGTGATTGTGCCACTGCACTCCAGCCTGGGCAACAGAGCAAGACCCAGTCTCAGGGAAAAAAATAAAAAGTCATTGCCAAGAGTTGCCTTATGAAAACTTGGAAAGTTTGCATTTCTGTTACAATTATTCACTTTGATAGAAGAGTTATACTGGAATTTGGTAGATTTAAGGCAGGTTTATGTAACTTTCCTCAGATGTCCAGTTCCATCTGCCAGGTTTTGTTTTGCCTGGGCAGGAGGAGCCTAGAAATAATCCTTGTATAACACAGGCACATCATGACTAGCTGTGCTGGGCTAGGGGAAACACTGAATATGTTCATGTTTTTGTTGATGTAAATATTGGGCAGTACTATTCCAGAGCAAGCTAAGCCCTCCTGGAATCCCACAGAGTAAAGAAGAGCACCTACTCTGTCCATTTCCGATGGGAGCATTAACCCACCACTTTGGGTGGCTGAGATAGTCAAAGAGGAGCAATTTCAGTAGTGTTTCTAGTCCTGGGCCTGCTCTGTACAGTTTCTTTCACTTGAACCTCTCTGAGCCTTGGCTTTACCATCTGTAAAATGGGGCTAATATGCCCCATTTGCCCATCTCAAGGCCATGGTGAGGCTCCAGTCATAGCCCATGTGCTGTGAATTGTAAACAGTGTAGAATGGTTTCATAATTGACTACTTCCTCTCATATCATGGCTGCCCCTTTCCTAGCATCTCTCTGTTTCTGTTCTTTGTTGGAATCCCCTCCCCCCACTCCTTCCCCCCTTTCCCCTCCTTTCAATGCTCAGCTCACTGTAGCCTGTGTCTCCCTGGTTCAAGTGATTTTCGTGCCTCAGTCTCCTGAGTACTGGGACTACAGGCATTTACCAGCACTCCAGGCTTGCTTATTTATTTATTTATTTGACCAAGTCTCACTCTGTTGCCTAGACTGGAGTACAGTGGCATGATCTTGGCTCATTGCAACCTCTGCCTCCCAGATTCAAGCCAATCTTCTTTCTCAGCCTCTTGAGAAGCTGGAATTACAGGCAAGTACCACCATGCCAACCTAAGTTTTTGTATTTTTAGTAGAGATGGGGTTTTATCATGTTGGTCAGGCTCAACTCGAATTCCTGACCTTGTGATCTGCCTGCCTTAGCCTACCAAAGTGCAGGGATTATAGGTATGAGCCACCGTGCCCGGCCTTTTGTATTTTTAGTAGAGATGGGGTTTTACCGTGTTGGCCAGGCTGGTCTCGAACTCCTGATCTCACATGATCCGCGTGCGTTACCCTCCCAAAGCTGGGATTACAGATGTGAGCCACCATGCGGGGCCTCTTTTCTTCAAGAGACAAGGTCTTGCTCTTTTGCCCAGGCTGGAGTGCAGTGGCATGATCATAGCTCATTATAACCTCAAGTTCCTGGGCTCAAAGGACCCTCCTGCCTCATCCTCTTGAGTAGCTGGGACTGCAGGTATATGGCACCATGCCCAGCTAATTTTTTTTTTTTTAAGAGATGGAGTCTCATTCTGTCCCAGGCTGGAGTACGGTGACATGATCTCAGCTCACTGCAACCTCCACCTTCTGGGTTCAGGCAATTCTCCCACCTCAGCCTCCTGAGTAGCTGGGACTACAGGCGCACGCTGACACACCCGGCTACTTTTTTGTATTTCAGTAGAGACAGTTTTACCTTGTTGCCCAGGCTGGTCTCGAACTCATGAGCTCAGGCAATCCGCCTTCCTCGGCCTCCCAAAATGCTAGGATTACAGGTGTGAGCCTCTGCACCCGGCCTGCCCGGCTAATTTTTATTTTATTTTATTTTGTTTTTAGACAGAGCCTCAATCTATCCCCCAGGCTGGAGTGCAGTGGTACAACCTCAGCTCACTGCAGCCTTCGCCTCCCAGGCTCAAGTGATCCTCCCACCTCAGCCCCCCAAGTAGCTGAAGACTATAGGTGAAACTATGCCCAGCTAATTTTTGTATTTTTTGGTAGAGATGGGGTTTTGCCATGTTTTTGAGGGTAATCTTGAACCCCTGGGCTCAAGTAGTTCACCCCCCTGGTCTCCAGAAGTGCTGGGATTATAGGCATGAACCACCATGCCTGGCCCTTTTTTTTTTTTTTTTTTTTTTTTTTCCATGCCAGGCTTCTTGGCACATTTTGTTGTTCTTATTTTTTGTAGAGATGGGATCTTGCTATGTTTCCTAGGCTGGTCTTGAACTCCTGGCCTCAAGCGATCCTTCTACCTTTACTTCCCAAAATGCTGGGATTATAGGTGTGAGCCACTGTGCTGGTCAGTGTTCACCTAAAAAAAAATTCAGAACAGTCTGGGTGGGGTGGCTCATGTCTGTAATCCCAGCATTTTGTGAGACAGAGATGGGCGTATCACCTGAGGTCAGGGGTTCGAGACCAGCCTGGCTAACATGGTGAAACTCATTTCTACTAAAAATACAAAAGATTAGCTGGACATGGTAGTGTGCGCCTGGAATCCCAGCTACTCAAGGGGCTGAGAGACGAGAATCGCTTGAACCTGGGAGGCTTTGGTGAGGTTGTGGTGAGCAGAGATCGTGCCATTGCACTCCAACTTGGGCAACAGGAGTGAAACTCCATCTCAAAAATAAAAAATTCAGAACAGTGTCTGGGGTTTGGTCACTATAGACTTGTTGCAGTCAGAGGGGATTTTTTTTGCATTTCTTCTATGTGCCTAGCTCAGTGGGAGGTTTTGGTCCTTTTAGGAGCTTGTTTCTAGCTATAGAAATGACACTGCATTCATCAAGGCTCCAGTTTTTTCCTTGCCAAGAGACTGGGTGATACGAATGTGGTGTTCTTTTTTTTTTCCTTTTGTTTTTCCCTTTTTTTTTTTTGTGACAGAGTCTCACTCTATCACCCAGGCTAGAGTGCAGTGGCGTGAACTCAGTTCACTGTAACCTCTGCCTCCAGGCTTCAAGCAATTCTCCTGTCTCAGCCTGCTGAGTAGCTGGGATTACAGGCACGCGCCACCATTCCCAGCTAATTTTTGTATTTTTAGTAGAGACGGGCTTTCACCATCTTGGCCAGGCTGCTCTTGAGCTCCTGACCTCAGGTGATCCACCCACCTCAGTCTCCCAAAGTGCTGGGATTACAGGTGTGAGCCACTATGCCTGGCCCTGAATGTGATGATTCTTAAGCAGGGCATGGAGTGCACATCACAGACATCTGGAAGCACTCCCCACTCAAAGGTACCCATCCTGCCCTTGGGACTGATGCAGTAAGCAGGTCCTAGATGACGCCTAGGCACGGTCAGCTCTCCTTCCTTCTCTCCTGTGCCCCTCTCCCACCCCTCCCCTGCCTCTTTGCATGTTGGTGTTAAACATCTCCCAGGGGCTTGGCCATGCACCCTGGCTAAAAGTTCTGGCCCTGATGATGACTTAGCTGAGTTGGTAAACACTTCAGCTAAACTGGCTTCCTTGCTGCTTCCCTAATACTCCTGCTGATACCTGCCCTCCATGCCTCTACATACACATTTCCCACATGTGGACTCCTGTTCTCTAGCAGTTCTGTCTTCCCCCATCTTTCAAGGCCCATTTCAGAGTCTCCCATTTCAGCTGTTCCCTCCATGGGTGTCTGCTGGACTTTCCTCGCTCTGACCTAAAGGTTCCTAGAGCAGGCCTGACATGGTGGCCCATGCCTGTAATCCTAGCACTTTGGGAGGCTGAGGTGGGTAGATCACGAGGTCAGGGGTTCAAGACCAGCCTGGCCAAGATGGTGAAACCCCGTCTGTACTAAAAACACAAAAATTAGCTGGGCATGGTGGTGGGCACCTGTAATCCCATCTACTCAGGAGGCTGAGACAGAGAAGTGCTTGAACCTGGGAGGTGGAGGTTGCAGTGAGCTGATATCATGCCACTGCACTCCAGCCTGGGTGACAGAGTGAGACTTCTTCTTTTAAAAAAAAAAAAAAAAAAAAAAAAGGTTTCTAGAGCAGCATTTCTCTGTTCTTTTAAACCACCCTCAACAGCCAAGAAAAGTGATGTTAAGCTTAGCTTTCCTTGAGGGATACTACAGGCCTTTTGCCATTTAACAGATATAAAAATGACACAGTGACATGGAATATGCTTGTTTACTGTCTTTGTTTTGAGACATGCTCCTCATACCACTGCTGTGACATCTGAAGCATCCCTGACTGGCCCCACTGGTTATTCCTCTACATGCCTGCTCACCTGCTCCTGTGGCACTGACTTCAGAGGAGACTCAAGAGGGGGTGTGGCACATTCCTGCCCAGTGCAGGTGGCTTCTTGCTGACAGCCCTGGCCAGTGGCTGCCCAGTCTGCTCCATCCATTTGAGTATCTGTAGTGACATGACGCCTGCTGCCCCAAGTCAGGGGGCCTTAGACCACGTTGGGGTGGCATTAAAGAGTTTGGCACTGAGTCAAAAGCTGCCTGGGAACACTTACTGGCCCCAATTCTTTCTTCTTTACTCATATAGAAGGTTGAATCTTTTGCAGGTGAACTTTTTAAATTAAAAATTTTAATTTTTTTTTTTTTTTTTTTTGGCAGCAAGGTCTTGCTCTGTCACCCAGGCTGGAGTGCAGTGGCATGATCATGGCTCACTGCACCTTGGCAAAGGCAATCCTTCTGCATCATTTTTTGTTTTTTTCATAGAGATGAGGTCTTACTAAGTTGCCTTGGCTGGTCTCCAACTCCTGACCTCAAGTGATTTTCCTGCCTCGGCATCCCAAAGTGCTGGGATTACAGGAGCACTTTGGGAGGCTGAGGTGGGTGGGTCACTTGAGGTTAGGAGTTGGAGACCAGCCTGGCCAACATGGCAAAACCCCATCTCTACTAAAAATACAAAAATCATCCAGGTGTGGTAGTGCGCACCTGTAGTCCCAGCTACTCAGGAGGCTGAGGCACAAGAATCACTTGAGCCTGGGTGGTGGAGGTTGCAATGAGCTGAGATCGCACCACTACACTCCAGCCTGGGTGACAGAGCTAGACTCAAAAAACAACAAAGTGTGGAATTACAGGCGTGAGCCACTTTGCCCAGCCAGCAGGTGAACTTTTTAACGTTTGAAGAGGTTGTATGTCATCTTCACATCTCTTTAGGCCATAGGTCCCTGATCCTTTTGATTGTTCCTAGAAGGACATGGTCATTGCTGTTCTTTTCTTTAGCAGCCCTTATTTGATGTGGTCTTCTAAAGTATGGTGCCCTTCCGGACACAGCACTTAGCTCTGAATAGCTGAGGATAGCCTGGATGTTAAACATGGTACAAACGGTTCATCAGCTAAACCAGTCAGTTTTTCACACTGCTGCTAAGGCTTCATGTCTTGTACTAGGCGAAAAATTAAGTGTTTGGAACCAAGACCATGTCTTTACTGGATCTCTAAAATATTTTATTCTGTGACTTGAGCTGTCGTTTTGCTATCAAGGACTCTTGGAGGCTTTTGGTCTTTAAGCCTGTATTGGTTCCTTTCCTGATAGGTGGTACCTGACTGCATCTCTCTGAGCCCACTTTCCGCCAGGGTGACTTCAGGCCACCAGTTCTAAAGTCATTCGATTCTCCTCAGCTCTTCTTGATCCAGCCTCTGTTTATCTATTTGGTACAGAAACATTGTAGTGGCTGTTGAGAGAAAGGAGCATCACTTTTAGCCAGACCTTGGGGAGCTCCTTAGAGGAACGGGCATTTGAGAGAGGCTTTCAATGATGAACATGTTGGGGATGTGGGGTTGGTGATAGCAGGACAGTTGGGGACATCCTTCCAGGAGACATCCTGGGGAAAGAGATGGAGGAAATCACTGGGCTGACCTGGTGGGATTCTGCATACTGCTCATTTGGGTTGCGCCAAAGAGTTTTAGTTGGAATTGTTGGGTTGTATCAAAGAATTGTAGTTAGAATTACTGGATGGGAGGATTCCTACATATTTTGCTGGGGGAAGAGTCATCTAGTGCTTTTGGATTTCTTTTCTGTTTTTTTGAGACGAAGTCTCACCCTGTTGCCCAGGCTGGAGTGCAGTGGTGCGATCTCGGCTCACTGCAACCTCCGCATCCCGAGTTCAAGTGATTCTCCTGCTTCAGCCTCCCAAGTAGCTGAGACTACAGGCGCGCACCACCATGCTCAGCTAATTTTTGTATTTTTATTAGAGATTGGGTTTCATTATGTTAACCAGGCTGCTCTCGAAGTCCTGACCTTGTGATTAGCCAGCCTCTCAAAGTGCTGGAATTACAGATGTGAGTCACCACGCCTGGCCTGGATTTATTTTCTTTTCTTTTTTCTTTTTTGAAAAAGAGTCTCACTCTGTTGACCAGGTTGGAGTGCAGTGGCGCCATCATGGCTCACTCGACCTTTTGGGCTCAACTGGTTGTCCCAAGTCAGCCTACGCATAGCTGGGACCACAGGCACGCATCACCACACCTGGCTAATTTTTTGATTTTTTTTTTTTTTTTTTTTTTTAAGCGATAAGGTCTTGCTATATTGCCCAGGCTGGTCTTGAACTCCTGAGCTTAAGCGATCCTCCTGCCTTGACCTCCCAGTGTTGGAATTATAGGTGTGAGCCACTATTCTTGGCATAGATTTTTTTTTTCTTTTTTTCTTTTTATTTATTTATTTATTTATTTGAGACGGAGTTTCACTCATGTTACCCAGGCTGGAGTGCAATGGCGCGATCTCGGTTCACCGCAACCTCCGCCTCCTGGGTTCAGGCAATTCTCCTGCCTCAGCCTCCTGAGTAGCTGGGATTACAGGCACGCACCACCATGCCCAGCTAATGTTTTGTATTTTTAGTAGAGACGGGGTTTCACCATGTTGACCAGGATAGTCTCGATCTCTTGACCTTGTGATCCACCTGCCTCGGCCTCCCAAAGTGCTGGGATTACAGGCTTGAGCCACCGCGCCCGGCCGTATTTTTTTCTTTTTTTAAAGACAGAATCTCACTCTATTGCTCAGGCCGGTATACAGTGGTGTGATCGTGACTCATTGCAACCTCTGCCTCCTGGGGTCAAGTGATTCTCATGCCTCAGCTTCCTGAATAGCTGTAACTACAGGCATGCACCCCCATGCCCAGCTAATTTTTGTATTTTTAGTAGAGACAGGGTTTTACCATGTTGGCTAGGCTGGTCTCAAACTCCTGGCCTCAAGTGATCCACCTGCCTTGGCCTCCCAAAATGCTGGGATTACAGGCATGAACTACCACACCCCACACCCGGCCCTGTCATAGATTTCTTAAAGAGGACTATGACCACAAATTAGTGGCTCCTAAGGGGTTCTCAAAGCTGGCCTTGTATAAGGATTACCTGGGGAGATTTTGAATAGGTTAATTTTCTTTCTTTTTTCTTTTTCTTTTTTTTTTTTTTTTTTTGAGACAGAGTTTCACTCTTGTTACCCAGGCTGGAGTGCAATGGCGCGATCTCGGCTCACCACAACCTCCGCCTCCTGGGTTCAGGCAATTCTCCTGCCTCAGCCTCCTGAGTAGCTGGGATTACAGGCACGCGCCACCATGCCCAGCTAATTTTTTGTAGTTTTAGTAGAGACGGGGTTTCACCATGTTGACCAGGATGGTCTCGATCTCTTGACCTCGTGATCCACCTGCCTCGGCCTCCCGAAGTGCTGGGATTACAGGCGTGAGCCACCGCGCCCGGCTCTTTTCTTTCTTTTCTTTCTTTCTTCTTGTTTCTTTTTCTTTCTCTCTTTCTCTCCTCTTTCATTTTGCTCTTGTTGCCCAGGTTGGAGTGCAATGGCACGATCTCAGCTCACTGCAATCTCCGCCTCCTAAGTTCAAGTTATTCTTCTGCTTTAGCCTCCCAAATAGCTGGGATTACAGGTGTTCACCAACATGCCCAGCTAATTTTTTTTGTATTTTTAGTAGAGATGGGGTTTCATCATGTTGGCCAGGCTGGTCTCGGACTCCTAACCTCAGGTAATATACCCGCCTCAGCCTCCCAAAGTGCTAGGATTACAGGCATGAGCCACTGCACCTGGCCTGTTTCTAGGCCTCATTGTAGACCCTAACAAGAAGCAAAAGAGAAACTGTTAACTACTTTGCCAAGACCTAGGTGTGTACATCTGAGCTGTGTGACAGAGCACTGGCTATATACAGCAGTATCCTGTTCTGTCTCCTCTCAGGACTTGGGTCAGTGACCTTCTGCTGGGGCCCAGGGTCCTTCCTGTTAGTGCTTGCAAAGCTGTTAAGTAACCATCCCTGTCTGCCATGTTCCACACTTTGCCCTGGAGTGGGCATGAGGCTGTCTGGGCTTGAGTTTAGGGCATGGATGTTTTCCTTTTACAAGAGCTGGGTGGCACCCCTGGGCTCTTTCAGTTTCCTTCTATACATTGAAATCTACTTCTGGGCTCAGAAGTGGACCTCATTCTGAGAAGCATTGCTGTCTCTCCGGCACCACCTGTCCTGGTTGGGAAGACTTCTGTCTTCATCAGGAGAAGGAATGTGCGAGCTGCCTGGTTCTGCTTTCCCTTGAACTCTTCTCTATGTTTGTCAGCATTGCACCATCAGCCTTGAGCAGCTGACTTGGGCTGCTTCTTGCTCTGAGCAGAACTGAAACCTTTGTGGGAGTGTTATTTGTAAGCGTCTGTCATTCTTAGCTTTGGTCTTTCTAACTGTTCTAGAGCTGGGCTGCTCTTGCGGTTTTTATCAGGTCCTTTCTTCTGTCATTTGTAACATCCTTTTGAATTCCACTTCTTGGAATTTACATTGGTGTCCTTCAATTCCTTCCCTAATTTTTCACTATCAGGACCATTCTCAGTTACTGGGACACAGTTTTGCTTGAGGGTTTACAACCATCTTGAGGGTTTGAGTCATCTGGCCTTTTGAATCTGATATTCAGATGGAACTGATCTCTTGAATTTTTTTCTTCTTCTTTTTTTTTTTTGAGACAGGGTCTCACTCCAGTGCCCTGGCTGGAGTGCTGTAGTTGCAATCTTGGCTCACTGCAGCCTTGACTGCCAGGGCTCAGTTGATTCTTACCTCTCAGCCTCCCGAGTAGCTGAGACCATAGGCACACACCATACCTGGCTAATTTTTTGTATTTTTTTTTTTTTTTTTTAAGTGGAGACAGGGTTTTGCCATTTTGGCCAGGCTGGTCTCGAATTCCTGGGCTCAAGCAATCCACCCACCTTGGCCTCCCAAAATGCCGGGATTACAGGTGTGAACCACCATCACTGGCCTGAATTTATCTTCTTTAAGTTGTTTTCCTCAGTGGATGCATAATTAACATTTTGGGCTAAATAGTTTCTGTCCACAGCGCCATCTGTCCACAGTACCTGCAATGCAGGTCTTTTAGCATCCTGGCCACTCATAGTGCCTGTGGTTCTCAATGGGGGCTCTAGAGGACGTTGGGAAATTGGGGTGGGTTGGTCACAATGCCTGGCATCTGTCTCAGGGTAAGGGCTTGGGAGGCTCAAGTGCAGAGTCATGTCTGAATGCTGGCAACACCCTGTTGGAAACTTTTCTACTACAGGATGCTCATCATTCTTTGAAGATGACAGGGCCTGTTCGTTTGTTTGTCTCAGTTTCTATCGCTTCTGCATTATAATCAGTTCTTCCTTGTTGGTTAGAGTTATGCAAAGGAGGTTGCCCCTTTTGTCTTTGGAGAGCTTAACTTGACGGCAAGGTAAGTTGGGAGTTTATCTGACAACCCTGCTTTGGATTCTCTGTGCTTCCCAACCCTGCTGTCATTAGCATCCTCAGGGTTGCCCATTCTTCTCTCTGGCCAGGTGTGTGGCTCACTTCCATGGCAGTATTCTTTTATCTTTGTCTGTGGATCCCCTGGATCTCCTTGATACGAAAGCACCAGTAAGTGTTCTTTCTGCACCCCTGCCCGTAGTGCTTCTCACTGCTTCCTCTCCTTTTTCTTGAGCAAGATACTGTTTTTCACTCTCATGTTACAGTTGAGTTTTGTCTTGCCATATTTTTGTAATTCCTGTGAGATTTACCTGGTGTTTATCACCCATACTTTATACTGTTGGCATGTGGATTTCTGAAACCATAAAATATATTTACAGATAATTTTAAAATGTGTTTTCTCCCGTAAATGTTAGATATTGTCACTGTTGTTTCTTCTTTTTTTAGTTGTGTAGTTTCAGAGTTCTATCTGGCATATTTTTTTTCTATTTGTATTTGGTTTAAAACATTTTGTTTGCTAGGACTCTAGTCTTAGGGAAATGTATGCTATATTCTGTACTTAGCCAGGAATTCTAGTATCTTGAGCCAAGGTCAAAAAAGCCAAACACAGCATTGGAACTGTATTTATGGAGAATCCTTCCCACCCTAGGTTCTTTTTTCCTCCCTAAGTCCCAGCTTCCTATCCAACCACCAACCTGGTCATTAGGCACATGTTTGAACACCACTGTGAGCTAGGCCCTGGCAGGACCAGGGCTTCCTAATCTCTGCCCTCGTTGAGCTTACATTCTAGTTGAAGAGTGGAAGGAGGTGGCAGTGTGGGTGTGAGACTTATTCCCCTTCCTGAGTCTGTCCAGGCTTCATAATCCGCAGGGGGATATTTCTGTTGAGTCCTGTGAGCAGGAGGACCAGGTGACAGTTGGCAGGTTGGAGCGGTCCCTCAGGTTCCATACCTCCTCATGCAGGCAGAGGGGCCTCATGCAGGCGAAGACGGGCCAGGCTACCCCATTCCTCACTGCAGGAGGTCACAGCCCATGCTGCCAGTGCCTCCTCAGGGAGAAATGGATTCGTCATTGCTCCCAGCAGCGCTTCTTCCCTCACTTCAGGCACAGCCTCGAGAAATCCATGTTCAGGCTCCACCCACACTTGCTGGACCAGAATTTCTGGGGCTGGGCCCAAGTCCGGGTGATTGTGGTGGGCAGATGAGGGTGACAAGCAGGAGCACCCTGTGGGGAGAAACTCTTGCCTGTTGCCTGCTATGAAGCACCAGTGTGTTCTGCCTCTTTTGTGTGTTCATTCAATGCACTCTCCCTCTCGGCTGCTCTGGGCTGTGCGTCCAGCACATCCTCCTACTCAGAACCGGTAACTGGGCTCCTGTTCCCCCTTCCTTGGAAATTGTTTCCTTCCCTGCCTGTGTAGCCTCGAGGTGCCTTTTAAATTACCACTATGTGTTGGAAGTATGAGGTGCAGAGGAGCTTTTGGGCTCGATGTTGGGGCTGATAAGGAGCCCCCATACTGCTCTGAGCTGCAGCACCATATAAGGAGGTTCTGGAGGGTGCTGGAGCTGGGCCAGAGGAAGCAGCCTGGCAAAGGAGGCAGGGCTTAGCTGGGTGGTGCTAGGGCTGCCGAAGAGAAGGTGCCTGAGAGGAGTGGAGGTGGCTGTTGTGCCACCGGATGGGAGGCCGGGCTGAGGCGTGTGGAGCAGCACTCTGTGTCAGAGTGGAGGAATGTTGGTGAGGCTGGTGTGCTGGTGGGAGGGCATGCCAAGTGGCTTGGCTTATTGTGCCTGCCAGGTGTTCACGGAGGTGTCGGAGGCAATGGCAAAGGTCAGGTTGGTGCACAGTTGAAAAACAGGTGACAGACAGTTCTGAAGACATCTCAGGCCGGATCCTGAAGTCATAAAGTTGTGCTTTCTGGGTGAAATGGCACTTGTTGAATTGACTGTTTATACAATAATCCCATATATTTAAAAGGAGTCCTGTTGCCCGCAACATGGCCTCCCCTTCATTTTCTGTACTCTGGGTCTGTTTTGCAGTTGAGGAAACTGAGGCTCAGTGAAGGTTTCCCATCCCCGCTCCCCTACTCCCACCCCAGTCCCAGACTGGATGGTTCTCTTTGCTGTGTGCCCATGGAGTCCTTCTGAAATCTACAGCATTGGGTAGAAAACTGGATATGCATTTGTGTCTGATTTGTTCCCAGTCCCTAGTTTTATTCATCTTTAGGTTCTTAGCATCTGATGCATAATCAGTGCTTAATGAATTTTGATTGGAAGGCAACAGGTGTACGGTACCTCAGTATAGTTTCTGTCATGTATGAGATCTCACACTGAGGGATTTAAATAGGCATGGTAACCAACTCAAAGAGAAGGTGGTATGACCGTAGAAGCACAGTTCCCCCCGTCATGTTTGGGGGGTTCACTGAGGTGGGGGCTTGTGTTGGTCTGGGACATGGGTAGAAGCAATGACCTTGCAGTGGGGACTGCCATGGCAAACTCTATGCCTCCTTAACCACTCCAAGCACGGTTTAGTCCTCACTCTCCAATTTTGTCATTGGCATTTTTGGCATTTGGTTTAATTTGAGGGCATCAGGAGGGATCTTAATATGTGGTGCTTTCCCCTATTTGACACCCCTTTATGCTTTGTCAATCAACAGGAGCTTGAAGAAATCCGCAAATGTGGAATGAAAAACTTCCGTAACATCCAGGTTGATGAAGCTAATTTATTGACTTGGCAAGGGCTTATTGTTCCTGTGAGTATTGAACACTTCCACTTCCTACCAGATTTAAGGTGATGTGTGTGCTGTTGGGCTTGTTTTTCTGCTCCTTAGTAGGCTCTTAGTCTAGGCAGCCAGCAGATGCACAGAAGTGACTGTCACTCTAGGGTAATAAGGCAGGGAGTGTAGCCTTGGGTCCTGAGTAGAGTCACATCTTGGCACTGGTTTTGTAAAACTCAGGGGGTCCTAAGCTTTGTAGATCTGTGGACACAGAGAAAAGGAGTGTGTCTGTGCTCCTGCTCTTTCCTGGCTTCCCTGGCTTCTGTGCGCTTGGCCTCATTGATCAGCGGGACCTTCTTCTCTGAGCTCCCTTGGGAGGGGGACAAGCATTCTCCTCTAGTTGTTTTGCTTTCTCTCTTGGTTTTGCATTCATGTCTGTAACTCTTCGGATATTTGTATTTTGGACTTTATTCCTGGTCCCCTCCAACCTGTGTCTTCTGTTTGTCTCAAGTTCCTTTTTCTAATTGCCCACATGTTCCCCTCACCCCATGTCTTTTCTGGGGCTCACGCCTCCAGTGTCTGCCCCCACAGCCCAGCTGCCCCATCTCTCAGAGTTTTGCCTTCTAATGGACTGAAGCCCCTCCTAACAGTGGCTTTCTCTGGACCCTAGCATCCTCTTAGTGTCTACTCTTTTCTGCATTTTTTGATCCCTTCATCCTTCAAGAGTCTTGTCTTATAATTAACTCCAGTTTGCAATCCCCCTTCCTCTTACTTTCCTGAAACCACATCACACCCAGCCCACAGGCTGTCCCGACTGTTGTCATGCCTCTGGCTTGGCTGCCCTGACATCATGGCCCTTGCTTGCCTCCTGAGCTTTGGGAGGACGGGCAGCTTCTCAGCCTCCAGTCCTGTGACCAGCCTGCCATTCACCCCTGTCCTGCCACTCTTTTCTCCTCCCTCTTAAACATGGCTCTTTTTGGTCTCCTACTGTTTCCAGTTCTGTTTTGTCTCTGGGGACCCTACTTCTTTCAGGATCATAGATTATGCAGGACGTGAAGGATTCCCACACCCATCTCCATTCCTGCCTTCTCCTTGGAACCTCCACCATCTGTCCACCAGGCGGCCTCACTTGGTCGTTATGTAGCCTTCCAGCTACCCCAGGTCACAGCCTTGCCCTGCGTGAGTGCCCTCCTTTCCTGTTCTTCTTCATCCAGTCACCTTCTCTCTTCCTTTTCATTTCCACTTTGCACATCTGAGCCTCAGGCCCTTTCCCTGTACCTGACCCAGTCCTGTATATATTTTTTTCTCATGGATGGATTGTTACTTTGCCAAAGCAGAACATAGAATGTGCTTCCTTCCTATAGATGTTTTCTTGATGTTGGTTGTAAGGTCATGCCTTTTTTTTTTAAATAAGTCCCTGAATTTGATCAGCAGTCATTGGATTTGTAGTTTATTTCCATAATCGTTTGGGTAACTAAGGAAAGATATACTTTGTAATGATTTAGTATATGTTCACAATGTTTAAATCTGGGAGCTGCCAGTCTGATTTGAGGATGTGTCCTTTAGATTTCTTTTTTTTCTCTTTTTTTTGACAGTCTCGCTCTGTCGCCCAGGCTGGAGTTATAGTGGCGCAATCTCGGCTCACTGCAACCTCTGCCTCCCAGGTTCAAACGATTCTCCTGACTCAGCCTCCTGGGTAGCTGGGATTACAGGCATGTGCCACCACGCCTGGCTAATTTTTGTATTTTTAGTAGAGACAGGGTTTCACCATGTTGGCCTGGCTGGTCTCAAACTCTTGACCTTGTGATCCGTCTGCCTCAGCCTCCCAAAGTGCTGGAATTACAGGTGTTGAGCCACCACACCCGGCCTCCTTTAGATTTCTTTAGGCTCGATGGTGTTAGGGCTTAGGGCAAAGGGTGTGGGTGGCAGAGACATCTCTGCGTGGGAGAGGTTTGCCTGTGAGTGCAACATTTGCCTACTCTAGGGATCTGAGAATGGCTAGGACCATCAGACCTTGTCCCTTTTCTAATTGAGATTGTGTATACTACTGATCAAAGAAGTGAACAGTTAATCCGTGGCTCTTTGGAAAATGATAGAAATGAATGGAATGGTTTTAAGTGGTAAGACTTGGGCAGTCTGGCCCTGAGAGTTCAGTGGCCTGAGAGCCTGCCACCCAGCTCCAAGGGTAGATTGCTGCTGGGCATGCTCTGCCACGGCTCATGCAAAGGCCTCCCTCTGGTTTCACGCTGGCAGGGGTGATGGAGCAGTGGGTTAAAGTCTCACTAGGCCAAAGGTGGAGGCTGGCTGGTAGAATCCCTGTGTGCTTGGGGTGAGGCTCTGAGGAGTCTCCAGGCCGAAATTTTGCCTTGGAGACAGTAAGCCACAGCCAGGGCGGCTCTTGTCCCTGTGTATACCACCTTCTTGTCTGTCCTTTCCCTTGCTTCCTTCCAGGGCTCTGGGTTTGTATGAGGAGTGTTTCAACAAAGTCTTTCTTCCTTCTCCAGAAAAGTTAAGGCATTCTTGACATCTGGTATCCCCAGGGTTCACACTTGTACTCCAACTTGGGCCTTACGTCTTCCTACATTGGACAGCTGGGCTAGCATGGGAATGTACTATACAAACTCACCTGAGGTCTGCCCAGTTGGGGTGAAAGCAGAGCCAGGCCATTGAAGGCATGGCAGCGCAGCCCTGGGCCTTTGTGGAGGGTGCTGTCCTTGGGTAGCCACCTAGTGATTGTCCTGGTTGTGTGCACAGAGGAGGGCAGGTGGGAGGGGAGGCTGGGGAGGTGCTTCCTAGAGACTTCATTGTTGCCAATGCAACTCAGGTCTATTCTCTTTAACATTTGTTTTTCTGTAATTTTTTAGATCTAAGATTCTAAGGTAACATCTAAAGAAGAAAGTATTACCCATAATCATATCATCAAGAAATTCGGTTACTTTTTGGGCACTGCCCTTTAGGAACTGGAGGTGTATGGTGGTGAACCTTCTTGAAGCTTCTAACCCAGTGAATGTGTCCACTCTTTTTTTTTTTTTTTTTTTTTGAGATGGAGTTTCACTGTTGTTACCTAGGCTGGAGTGCAATGGCGCGATCTCGGCTTACCACCACCTCCGCCTCCTGGGTTCAGGCAATTCTCCTGCCTCAACCTCCCGAGTAGCTGGGATTACAGGCACGCGCCACCATGCCCAGCTAATGTTTTGTATTTTTAGTAGAGACGGGGTTTCACCACGTTGACCAGGATGGTCTTCATCTCATGACCTCGTGATCCACCCGCCTCGGCCTCCCAAAGTGCTGGGATTACAGGCTTGAGCCACCGCGCCCGGCGAATGTGTCCACTCTTAACTTTCAGCATACTTCCTCTCAGCCATTTTTCATGCAGTTTTTAATAAGCCATTCCATAAATTCATGATATAATGTTTTGTTTTTTGAGGCAGGGTTTTGCTCTATCACCTAGGCTAGAGTGCAGTGGTGTGATCATGACCTGTTGCAGCCTTGAACTTCTGGGCTCAAGTGATCCTCCTGAGTAGCCAGGACTACAGGTGTGTACTACCACACCCAGCTAATTTATTTTTATTTTATTTCATTTTATTTTTGAGACAGTCTTACTCTGTCACCGAGGCTGGAGTTCAGTGGTGTGATTTCGGGTCACTGCGACCTCAACCTCCAGGATTCAAGTGATTCTTACACCTCAGCCTCCTTAGTAGCTGGGATTGCACGTGTGCACCACCATGCCCAGCTAATTCTTATTTTTGTTTTTGAGACAGAGTCTTGCTCTGTTGCCCAGGCTGGAATGCAGTGGTGCGATCTTGGCTCTCAGCAACCTCCATCTACTGGGTTCAAGCGATTTTCGCTAATTTTTGTACTTTTAGTAGAGATCGGGTTTCACTATGCAGCCAGGCTGTTGTTGATCAAACTCCTGACCTCAGAAGATCTGCCCGCTTTGGCCTCCCAAAGTGCTGCGATTACAGGCATAAGCCACTGCCTCCAGCCTTTTTTTTTTTTTTTTTTTTTTTTTAAATAGTAGAGACAGGGCCGAGCAGTGGCTCACACCTGTAATCCCAGCACTTTGGGAGGCCAAGGCAGGCAGATCACTTAAGGTCAGGAGTTCGAGACTAGCCTGGCCAACATGGTAAAACCCCATATCCACTAAAAGTACAAAAATTAGCCGGGTGTGGTGGCAGGCAGCTGTAATCTCAGCTACTTGGGAGGCCGAGACAGGAGAATTGCTTGAACTCGGGAGGCAGAGGTTGTAGTGAGCCGAGATCATGCTATTGCACTCCAGTCTGGGCAACAGAGCAAGACTCTGTCTCGGGGAAAAAAAAAAAAAAAAATAGAGATGGGGTCTCCCCGTGTTGCCCAGGCTGGTCTCAGACTCATGGGCTGAAGTGATCCTCCTGCCTCGGTCTCCCAGAGTGCTAGGATTATAGACGTGAGCTGCTGCACCCAGTAATTGTTTTATCTTTTTATAATTATTTAGTCTCTGCCTGAAAACTTTGTGAACATGATATTTGATAACTATACTATATCCCATAATATTTGTATGTTTATATATCTAATCATTTATTTTAATCTTTGTTCTATATTTTAGATTCTGATTTTAAAACATAGTATTCTGTTAGGATCAGAGCTATATTTTATATGTGTATATATGGAACAGACCATCTGTAGGGCCATAGGTATATATTATTTTCCAGAAAAGTTGTGCCAGTTTGTACTTCTATAGACTGTCTGCACAAGTGCCCATACGTGTCCTTGGCTGTCATGGAGGTTGCTCTGGATTTTAATTTTTATTATTTATTTATTTTTGAGATGGAGTTTCACTCTTTCTGCCCAGGCTGGAGTGCAATAGTGTGATCTCGGCTCACTGCAACCTCCGCTTCCCAGGTTCAAGCTAGTCTCCTACCTCAGCCTCCTGAGTAGCTGGGATTACAGGTGCCTGCCACCACACCCAGCTAATTTTTTTTGTATTTTTAGTAGAGACGGGTTTTCACCATGTTGACCAAGTTACCTCAGGTAGTCCACCCACTTTGGCCTCCCAAAGTCCTGGGATCATGTCTGGCCTTTTATTTATTATTATTATTATTATTATCATCATTATTATTATGTTTTAGAGATGAGGTTCTCACTATGTTGCCCAGGCTGGTTTTGAACTCCTAAGCTCAAGTGATCCTCTGGCTTCGGCTTCCCAAAGTGCTGGGATTACTGGTATGAGCCATCATGCCTGGCCTGCTAGGCATTTTTAAAGGGAGTACTGAGTGAGTGGTACTTTAGAGCTCAGGCTGTGGAATCTGACCAAAGTGGGAACCTCAGCCCTGTTCTGGACTGGCTTGGGGATCTTGGGTGAGGGATGCACTTGGGCCGGGCAACCTCACCTCTGTAATGGGAGTGATACTTAACCTCTTTGGATGTTGGAAAAGTTAAATAAATGCATGTGTGTGAAGTGCTTAGCCTTGTTGGCATGCTGCTGTTGTTAGCAAAGGCAATAATTAAGGCTTTCATAGGGCCCTCCTGGAAAACTGTTAGTATATGACAAAGCCTATGAAGCAAACATACAGAAGTAAATCACTGTTGCCAATTTGATTTGTGTTTTTCATTTTATTGTGGTTGACTTGGTTTCTTTCTTTCTTTTTTTTTTTTTACTTATTGATTATGTATTTCTGCAGTCCATCATCTATTAGGGTTTTAGTATGTTTCTTTGTAGAATTGTAGGAATTCTGTGTATTAATCCTTTGTGTCTGGGAAAATTTTTTTTTTTTTTTTTTTTTGAGATGGAGTTTTGCTCTTATTGCCCAGGCTGGGGTGCAATGGCACAATCTTGGCTCACTGCAACCTCAACCTCCCAGGTTTAAGCAATTCTCCTGTCTCAGCCTCCCAAGTAGCTGGAATTACAGGCATGTACCACCACACCAGCTAATTTTTTTTTGTATTTTTAGTAGAGATGGGGTTTCTCCATTTTGGTCAGGCTGGTCTCAAACTCCTGAGCTCAGGTGATCAGCCAGCCTTTGCCTCCCAGAGTGCTGGAATTACAGGCTTGAGCCACTGCTCTTGGCCTGTTTTTTTTTTTGAGACGGAGTTTCGCTTTTGTTACCCAGGCTGGAGTGCAATGGCGCGATCTCGGCTCACCGCAACCTCTGCCTCCTGGGTTCAGGCAGTTCTCCTGCCTCAGTCTCCTGAGTAGCTGGGATTACAGGCACACGCCACCATGCCCAGGTAATTTTTTTTTTTTTTTGTATTTTTAGTAGAGACGGGGTTTCACCATGTTGACCAGGATGGTCTTGATCTCTTGAACTCGTGATCCACCCGCCTCGGCCTCCCAAAGTGCTGGGATTACAGGCGTGAGCCACTGCGCCGGCTACTGTTTTTTTTTTTTAAAGAGAGGGTATTGCTCCATTGCCCAAGCTGGAGTGCAATGGTGCAGTCACGGCTCACTGCAGCCTCAAACTACCAGGCTTAAGCGATCCTCCTGCCTCAGCTTTCTGACTGCTGGATTGCAGGCGCATGCCACCACACCTGGCTAATTTTTTGTATTTTTTGTAGAGATGGGTTTCGCCATGTTGCTCAGGCTAGTCTCCAACTTCTGGGCTCAAGTGACCTACCTGCCTCGGCTTTTCAAAGTGCTGGAATTGCAGGCATGAGCCACTGCATCTGGCCCTTATCCTTCTTTTGGATGACTAATATTCCTTTGTATATATACACCACATTTTGTTTATCCATTCATCTGCTGATGGCCACTTGGGGTGTTTCCTCCTTTTGGCTATTGTAAATACTGCTGCTGTGAACATTGACATGCAGGTATCTGCTTGAGTCCCTGTCTCAATTCTTCAGAACATATGTAGGAGTGGAATTGCTGGTTTGTATGGTAATCGTGCGTTTAACATTGTGAGGAACTGCAAACTGATTTTCCAGGAGCTATAGCACGTTTTTTTTTTTTTTTTTTTAAATTTTTTTGAGATGGAGTTTCGCTTTTGTTGCCCAAGCTGGAATGCAATGGGGCAGTCTCCGCTTACCGCAACCTCTGTCTCCTGGGTTCAAGCAGTTTTCCTGCCTCAGCCTCCTAAATAGCTGGGATTACAGGTATGCGCCACCACATCCGCCTAATTTTTTTTGTATTTTTGGTAGAGACAGGGTTTCCCCATGTTGGTCAGGCTGGTCACAAACTCCTGACCTCAGGTGATCCGCCTGCCTCAGCATCCCAAAGTGCTGGAATTACAGGCTTGAGCCACCAGGCCTGGCCTAACTCAGCTCTTGAGTTCCCTGGGTGGTGAGAAAACCCCCTAGGTTTCAGGCCAGTCAGTCAACCACACTTCACTTGCTCCATTTCCAAATGTGGGTGAAACTCTGTCTCTACTAAAAAAAAAAAAAAAAGGCTAGGCATGATGGTGGGTGCCTGTAATCCCAGCTACTTGGGAGGCTCAGATGGGAGAATTGCGTGAACCCAGGAGGCAGAGGTTGCAGTGAGCTGAGATTTCTCCACTGCACTCCAGCCTGGTCGACAGAGTGAGACTCCGTGTCAAAAAAAAAAAAAAAAAAAAAAAAAGATTGTTCCTAGGCCCTCTTCGAAACTTCGCTTTCTTTGGGTTGGGTGTGCCATGGCAGACCTGGGTGGGGCTTTTGAGAACAGAGTGCAGAAAAGAGGCAGTACAATGGGAAGGGCTTTCCCAGCTCTGGAGATAGGATAGGAGAAAGGTTAAAAGGCTCTTTGCTGGGTCATCTCTCAGGTTCCTGGGGCCATCAGAGTGTCTAGGACCCAAAGGTGGTTTTTGGATGGTTCTAGGGGCAAGGGGCTAAGCCATGGCACTGGCTGTGCCTGATCATCACCTGTCGAGTGACCAGCTTAGCTCCCCAGGGTCCAGCCATTGAGCTAACTACTGCCTCCACCCTGGGAAGTCTGAGCTGGCCAGGACTTGGCATCCAGGCCGTTATTTGGCCTTCTAGTACTCACAGTGTATTCTGGTTGGGTTGTAACTTACCTTTGGTACGACTTTTCTCATATCTTCAGAGAAGATCAAGAGATAAACATAATCTGAAAAAGGACAAAGAACTCTTAAAACTCTGTCATGGCCGGGCGCGGTGGCTCAAGCCTGTAATCCCAGCACTTTGGGAGGCCGAGGCGGGTGGATCACAAGGTCAAGAGATCGAGACCATCCATTGCACTCCAGCCTGGGTAACATGAGTGAAAATCCGCCTCAAAAAAAAAAAAAAAAAAAAAAACTCTGTCATAAGAAACAAACAACAAATAACACCGTGCATCTCTTAGAATGGCTGTGAAATCCAGAACACTGCCAAATGCTGCTGAGGATGTAGGTCAACAGGAACTCTCACTCCTTACTGGTGGGAATGCAAAATGGTTTACCCATTTTGGAAGACAGGCAGTTTCTTTTATTTATTTATGCATAAAAACTTTTTAACAAAGAAAATGAGTCACATTCTTGCCCAAAATGGAATGCATAAGTGTGATCATAGCCCACTAAATCCTCAAATTCCTGGGCCCAAGAATTCCACCCTTCTTAGCCTCTCAAGTAGCTGAGACTACAGGTGCACACCACTATGCCAGGCTAATAGTATATTATTATTATAATTTTTTTTTGAGATGGAGTCTTGCTGTGTTGCCTAGGCTGGAGTTTAATGGCGCAATCTCAGTTCATTGCAACCTCCACCTCCTGGATTTAAGTGATTCTCCTGCCTCAGCCTCCCAAGTAAGTAGGACTACAGGCTTGTGCCACTATGCTCAGCTAATTTTTTTGTATTTTTGGTAGAGATGGAGTTTCACCATGTTGGCCAGGCTGGTCTTGAACTTCTGGCCTCAAGTTATCTACCCATTTTAGCCACCCAAAGTGCTGGAATTACAGATGTGAGCCACTGTGCCTGGCCCAGACTAATATATTTAAACTTTTTTTTTTTTTTTTTTTTTTTTTGTAGAGATGGGGTCTTGTTATGTTGCACAAACTGGTCTTGAACTCCCGGCCTCAAGTGATTCTCCCTCCCTGGCCTTCCAAAGTGCTCGGATTACAGATATGAGTCACTGCACCTGGTCCAGTTTGGCAGGTTCTTAAAAAACTAAACATACTTTTTACCATTTGATCCAGCAATTACATTCTTTGGTATTTACCCAAATGAGTTTAAAACTTGTATCCACACAGAACCTGCACTGAGATTGTTTATAACAGTTTTACTTATTAATTGCCAAGGTTTGAAAGCAACCAAGATGTCCTTCAGTGGATTAATGGATAAATAAATTGTAGTACATCTAGACAAATAGTATTCAACACTAAGAAGAAATGAGGCTGGGTACAGTGGCTCACACCTGTAATCCTAGGACTTTAGGAGGCCAAAACAGGCAGATCTCTTGAGCTCAGGAGTTTGATACCAGCCTGGACAACATAGTGAAACCCAGTTTCTACAAAAATACAAAAAATTAGCTGGGCGTGGTGGTGCCAGTCTGTAATCTCAGCTACTTGGAAGGCTGAAGTGGGAGGACTGCTTGAGCCTGGGAAGTCAAGGTTGCAGTGAGCCAAGATTGTGCCACTGTACTCCAGTGGGCAACAGAGCAAGACCCTGTCAAAAATAAGTAAGAAAGAAGAGGGGAATAAAAAGAAGAGTATGGTGGCTCACCCCTATAAATCCTGCACTTTGGGAGGCTGAGGAAGGCAGATCTACTTGAGGTCAGGAATTCGAAACCAGCCTGGCCAACATGGTGAAACCCTGTCTACTATATATACAAAAATTAGCCGGGCCTTGCGGCAAGTACCTGTAATCCCAGCTACCCAGGAGGCTGAGGCAGAAGAATTGCTTGAACCCAGAAGACGGAGGTTGCAGTGAGCTGAGATAGTGCCACTGCACTCCAGCCTGGGCAATTGAGCAAGACTCCATTTCAAAAAACAAAACAAAACAAACAAGAAAAAACAAGTAGCTTATAACAGCAAATTTATTTCGCAGTTATTGAGGCTGGAAGTCCGAAGATCAAGGCACCAACAGATTCAGCGTCAACTGAGAGCCTGCTTTGTGGCTTATAGATGGGGCCTTCTCACTGTGTCTTTTGTTTTTGTTTTTGTTTTCACTTTTTTTTTTCTTTTTCTTCTTTTTTTTCCTCACTGTGTTTTTATGTGATGGAAAGGGCAAGGCAGTTCTCGGGAGCCTCTTTGATAAGGACACCAATCCCATCGTGACCTAATCACTTCCCAATAGCCTTAACTCCTGATACTATCACATTGGTGATTAGGTTTCAACGTGAGAATTTTCAGGAGATACATTCAGACATAGCAGCTACATATTGTATGAGTCCAACTATCATGTCTTACAACCACGCAAAATCTATAGACTGTGCAACGCCAAGTGTGAACTCTAGGGACTTTGGTAATGATGTGTTAAGGAAGAAGGTTCATTGGTGGTAACAAATTTGTCCCTCTGGTGAGGGATGCTGATACTGGGGAAGGCTGTGTGTATATAGGGGTGGGGGTATGTAGGAACTCTCTGTCCTTCCCTCTCACTTTTGCTATAAAGGTATCCTAAAAAGTAAAGTATATATTTTTTTTTTTTTTTGAGATGGAGTTTCGCTCTTTACCCAGGCTGGAGTGCAATGGCGCGATCTCGGCTCACCGCAACCTCCGCCTCCCGGGTTCAGGCAATTCTCCTGCCTCAGCCTCCTGAGTAGCTGGGATTACAGGCACACGCCACCATGCCCAGCTAATTTTTTTGTAGTTTTTAGTAGAGACGGGGTTTCACCATGTTGACCAGGATGGTCTCAATCTCTTGACCTCGTGATCCACCCGCCTCGGCCTCCCAAAGTGCTGGGATTACAGGCGTGAGCCACCGCGCCCGGCCTAGTAAAGTATATATTTTTAAAAAGCATAAAGAGAACAGGGCATCAATCTCAAGCCCTTTCTCAGTTTAGCAGATACCTTGCTCTAGAAATACTGATGGGTTGCTTGATTGTCCTGAAGGCAGCTGGGCTTCAGTTGATGCATCCCTTGAAATAAATTGATTTTTTAGATAAACAGTTGAAACATTCCTGTCTTGGCTACAGGTTTATGAACCATGGTTTGTTCATTTTGATCTCCTCTCTTTCCTTCCAGGACAACCCTCCGTATGATAAGGGGGCCTTCAGAATCGAAATCAACTTTCCAGCAGAGTACCCATTCAAACCACCGAAGATCACATTTAAAACAAAGATCTATCACCCGAACATCGATGAAAAGGGACAGGTCTGTCTCCCAGTAATTAGTGCTGAAAACTGGAAGCCAGCAACCAAAACCGACCAAGGTAAGACATGAGCCTGTGTCTTCCTCGGAGCGGGTCTTTGGAGATGCTGCTCTGGGGTGGGGCTCATGGGTCCCTTCTGATGCCAAATCAGACAAGAATCCAGAGAATTGCTCCTCCCTTACCAGGTGCACTCAAAATATAGCTGAGGTCCCGTCAGACCTTGTGGGAATGGCTCTTCTCAGCTGAACTTTTGACCTATATAGGGATTGAGGAAGCCCTTCCAGTGCTCAGCCCTGGGCTGCTGTCCCCAGTGGGAACACACGTGGACAGACAAGCCCAGTGGCTTGCTGCTGGTGCAGAGGGGTGCAGGCACTGATCCCTGGAAGGGATGAAGGACTGTGGGGCTGTCTACAGGGGGAAGGGAGAATGGGATTTAAGGTGGCCTCACGCAGTAGTTAGTACCTGGACTCAGACGTGAAGGAAGAAGGGAGGTTGAAGAGGGCCTTCCAGGCTATAGGAAGGGCATGAGCCAGAGCTTAGTGGCTCAGTGGGTGATGTGAGGGGAGGGGCAGAGACAGATGCAAGGGCAGTGTTCCCAGATGAAGGCACATGGTTGGCTTTAGTGGGCCTGAGATTCCCTGGAGTTGAAAGTGGCTGTGTGTGGTGCGAGTTGAAAGTGGTCCGTGTGTGGCTGTGTGAACATGCACATGCTCATTCTTCTGCGAAGAGTATTTGAGTCAGGATTGTTGTTGTCCTCCCTTTGTCCCCTAGAAGTCGCTAAGGTTTGTTAGGGACTGTGTCTAGTTTTCATTTAATTCCAGACTTTCTTTTGAAGTCCGAATCTGATATTTTTGGTGGCTTTCTTATAAGTGCCTAAACCAGTATAAGTTCTGTTTAGATTAGAGTGGATGAAGCTGGCACTTGTGAGGCTGCAAGTGGAGGGTTTCTTTTGGGGGCTCTGCTCTTGGGTAGGGGCTCATGGGTTCCTTCTGATGCCAGATCAGACAGTCCCAGAGAACTCCTACCTTACCAGGTGCATGCAGAGTATGGCTGAGGTCCCACCCGTCCCTATGGGAATAGTTCATCTCAGCTGAACTTTTGACCCGCACAGGGATTGAGGAGGTCCTGTGTTTCAGTGACTGAGAAAAGCCCTGGAAGGTGGAGTTGAAAGCCTTTCACAAGAAAAATCAAGCCTCACTTGTAAATAATAACCATTAGACTCCCACGCTGAGTAGAAGAAAGCAGTGGGTGCTGAACATTCAGTCAGGGCAGAATAGTCTTCAGCGGGCTTCATACTTGTTTGTGTATAAGCTGATGTTTATAAAAGCTTGACACAGTTCTCAGTACACATGGCCTGGTTTTCTTTCTTTTTTTTTTTTTTTTTTTGAGACGGAGTTTCACTCACGTTACCCAGGTTGGAGTGCAATGGCGCGATCTCGGCTCACCACAACCTCCGCCTCCTGGGTTCAGGCAATTCTCCTGCCTCAGCCTCCTGAGTAGCTGGGATTACAGGCACGCACCACCATGCCCAGCTAATTTTTTGTATTTTTAGTAGAGACGGGGTTTCACCATGTTGACCAGGATGGTCTTGATCTCTTGACCTTGTGATCCACCCGCCTCGGCCTCCCAAAGTGCTCGGATTACAGGCTTGAGCCACCGCACCCGGCACTGTCGAAAACCTATAGATGCATTTGATCAAGAGTGTTCAATAATTCCTGGAGTCCTTGCTGAGTCATGTCTGTTAAACCATGCCTGGGGAGTGGCAGTCCTCCAGGCCAGGCTGCCCAGGAAAGCCCTGCACCTCAGGCTCTGGCCATGAAGAATTCTGGGACTCCTTCCTTACCTATAGACTGAGAGGCGGGGGCCAGGGCCATAGAGGCTCTCAGGAGATGGATGCACATGCTTTGTACTTCTCATGGGGCTGCTGTGTAGAAGGCTGTGGCAGGATTATTCACATTTTTACCTTCCTATCCAGGTGCATTGCCAAAATGCTTTGCTTTTTCAGACTGTCTGCTTTTTTTTTTTTCCCCCAAACAGCCAAATAACTTAGGGGCAACTTTTTATTTTTTTGTAAAAGATACTATTGACTTGGGATTTTTAAGGTAAAATTTTTGATATAGGAGCTATTCTGTGTGCCATGATGGGCAGAACCAGAATTGCTATTCTGTGATTTGGGACAGTTGAGGATTCCTTCCTAGAACATAATTATTTAGATTGTTTGTGGCATGGCCTTGATTCCATCCTCACGTACATCAAGAATGTTGTTCCTGGCACTTGACGGCCACATTCCCATGTTTGTTATCTGTTACTGCATTACAACCCTGTCAAAACTTTGTGGCTTAAAGTAACACCAGTTTATTATTTTTTACTCTGGAGGTTGGCTGGGCTCAGCTGCGTGATTCTGTAGCTCACCGTTTGTTCCTGGAGTCACTCATGCAGCTGTATTGAGCTGGGAGCTCAGCTTGGCTGGGAAGTGCTGGTAGGCATCACACACATGTGTAGGAATGGTGTTAGCTAAGGCACCTTGGTTCTTTTTGTGTTCTCTTATTCTCCACAAAGCTAGATTGGACCTCTTCATAGCAAGGTGGTCTCAGGGTTCCAGGATGAAGACACAGAACTGGTACAATGTCACTTCCCCTGGATTCTTTTGGTCAGGAAAGTCCAGATTTAATGAGAGAGAAAATAGACTTCAGCTCTTGATATGGGAGGAGTGGAACTCTGCAGAGGGCATGCAGGATGGGGGACGTGATGGCAGAGGCGAGCAGGCAGGCAAGGACGCTGAGTCCCCTTGCTGACTCCTCAGGCCCACTTGGGCCTGCCTTTCTCAAATGGCAGCTCTTCTGGACATGCCACTCCTCCCATCTGCCTGATTCTTCATATGATGGGCATCCCTGTTTCTCTGGTGCTATTTCCTGACTGCTAGTTCAACCACCACTGTCTTGCAAAGCTGTCTTTTTAAATGCCTCACCATTCCTTCATTTGTTTCCTAAATATGGGAAGTGAAAGTGCCACTTGAGGCCAGGCATAGTGGCCCATGCCTGTAATCCCAACATTTTGTGAGGCCAAGGCAGGTAGATTACTTGAGCCCACGAGTTTGAGACCAGCCTGGGCAACATGGTGAAACCTCGCCTGTACCAAAAAAAAAAAAAAAAAAAAAAAAAAGGGAAGAAGAAGGCGGCGGTCAGGCGCAGTGGCTCACGGCTCACGCCTATAATCCCAGCACTTTTGGGAGGCTGAGGTGGGTGGATCACCTGAGGTTGGGAGTTCAAGACCAGCCTGACCAACATGGAGAAACCCTGTCTCTACTAAAAATACAAAATTAGCTGGATGTGATTGCGCATGCCTGTAATCCCAGCTACTTGGGAGGCTGAGGCAGGAGAATCACTTGAACCCGGGAGGCAGAGGTTGCAGTGAGCCAAGATCACATCATTGTACTCCAGCCTAGGCAACAAGAGCGAAACTTTGTCTAAAAAATAAAAGGAAGAAGAAGCCACTTGTGCTACCCTCCTGCTGTAATCTTCCAGTGCTCGTCCTCTGTCCCCAGAGCCCTTGCTTATGATTTTCATCTCCTACCCTTGTCCTTAGAAATGTCAGCATTCCCAATTATGACCTCTCAGATCTAGCCTTGAAGTTCTTTGACTTCCTCAATTCACAATCTCTAGCTCACTTTAGCCATCCGCAAGTACAGAAAATTAAGCATAATGGAATAAATGGTAATGTGAAAAGATGCTCATATGACCCAGCAATTCCACTCCTAGCTATATCTACCCAAGAGAAATGAAAACATGCCCAATAAAAACTTGCACACAGATGTTCGTAGCACCATTATTCGCAATGGACAAAAAGTGGAAAGAGCCCAAATGTCCATCCATTGGTGAGTGAATAAACAAAATGTGGTGTATCTCTACAATGAAATATTATTTAGCCATAAAAAGCAATGAAGTATTGTCTCATAGTACATAAACCTTGAAAATATGCTAAATGAAAGAACCATCCACAGAAGGCCACATATGATTTGATTCCACTTGTTGAGCCTCATTGTTCACAGATTCTATGTTTACGACTTTGCCTACTCACTAAAGTTTTTTTTAGCCCCAGAATCAGTACTCTCGGGACTTGTGGTCAGTCACAGACATGTGCATCTGCAGAGCAGCAAAAAAATTGAAGTACCCCATGCACGTGTTCCAGCTGAGTGAGGTTGTGTGGTTTAGCAGTGCGATGCCCTCCCTTCTTGTTTCAGCTTTCTACTGAAGCAAGTTGTCTCTTTAATGACACACGTCTTGCATTTTGTGCTTTTTGTTGATGATTTTGCTTTGGCCCCCAAATGTGGTGCTAAAGTGCTGTCTAGTATTCCTGAGCACAGGAAGGTCACAATATGCCTTCTGGAGAAAATACATGTGTTAGGTAAGCTTCATTTGGACAAGAGTTACAGTGCTATTGAATCAGTATTACCTATTAAATAAGGTGTTTTTAAGTACACATAAAACAAAGTTATATATATTAATCACTTGGCAAAAATTTGAGCGAGGCTTGTTTGAACCTAAACCTTTGTTTCCCTTAGGAGCAGTAATTCAGTATCATTAATTCAATGTTCATGGCAAGTTTATAGAACATAAGTACTACAGATAAAGTTCATCTGTATGTGGGATGCTCAGACTAGGGTGGATCCACTGAGAGAGAGAGTAGTGATTGTCAGGGTGATTGACAGGGTCTAGGAGGAGGAGGAGAATAGGAAGTGACTACTGAGAGTGGGTTTTCTTTTGGGGCTGATGAAACTGTTTCAGGCTGGGCACGGTGGCTCCCACCTGTAATCCCAGCACTTTGGGAGGCCAAGGCAGGTGGATCACCTGAGGTCAGGAGTTCGAGACCAGCCTGGCCAACATGGTGAAGCCCTATACCTGCTAAAAAATACAAAAATTAGTCGAGCACAGTGGCAGATACCTGTAATCCCAGCTAATTGGAAGGTAAAACAAAACAAAACAAAAAACCAAAACAAAAACATATTTCTTAGCACATTCCATGGAAGGCTATAGCATTGCATATCTTCTTGGGTAGGGAAGGTACCATTGACATTTTATTCTATGAGAATGAAGCTCTCTGGTTTTTTATGAAAAGGAAGAGGGAAATTACAGATACTGCTTACTTCCACTGTTGCAGAGAAACTGTCATTAAGAACAAAAGGTGCTGGGCGAGGTGGCTCAAGCCTGTAATCCCAGCGCTTTGAGGCCCACGCAGGCGGATCATGAGGTCGGGAGATGGAGATCATCCTGGCCAACATGGTGAAACCCCATCTCTACTAAAACTATAAAAAATTAGCTGTGCATGGTGGCATGCGCCTGTAGTCCCAGCTACTCGGGAGGCTGAGGCAGGAGAATTGCTTGAACCGAGGAGGCGGAGACTTCAGTGAGCCGAGATCTTGCCACTGTACTACAGCCTTGGTGACAGTGCAAGACTGTCTCAAAAAAAAATAATAGGCCGGGCG